>NW_028182266.1:0-165000 GCF_964339955.1 Pipistrellus hanaki | reverse complement strand
TTCCTTCTGGTCCAAGTATAATCTTTGCCCACTTTATCAAACAACTTCCTACACACTGCTATGAACTGAGGCAGCTCGGGAACATTGTCTCTCAACTGTGTTACAGAGTGTAGTACTACATTTTAGTGAAGTGTAAGTCTTTCCAAAGCGCCGAATGTGTTTCTTTCTCTATTTCAATGGTATTCTGCCTTGTATAACACACATTTACCACTCTAGTCTCTTTTAAGTACACAATATAGGATTCATACAGTGTTTCATGTGATCTTAACTCGAATTAAGGATTTCCCGATCTTAGCTACCTTTTCTACACTAAGAACTGACTTGGAGAATCTCTTTGAGCTGTTCTAAACGAGTTCTCATCTGTTTACAGTCATTTTCTCTGTATTATCCATGTTTTAATGTAGTTTCCTATATTCTTCCTTCAGGTGCAAGTATAATCTTTGCCCACTTTAGCAAACAACTTCCTACACACTGTTATGAACTGAGGCAGCTCGGGAACATTGTCTCTCAACTGTGTTATAGAGTGTAGTACTACATTTCAGTGAAGTGTAAGGCCTTCCAAAGCTGCCGAACGTGTTTCTTTCACTATTTCAATGGTATTCTGCCTTGTATAACACACATTTACCACTCTAGTCTCTTTTAAGTAAACAATACAGGATTCATAGAGTGTTTCATGTGATCTTAACTCGAATTAAGGATTTCCCGGATCTTAGCTACCTTTTCTACACTAAGAACTGACTTGGAGAATCTCTTTTTAGCTGCTCTAAACCAGTTCTTATCTGTTTACAGTCATTTTCTCTGAATTATCCAAGTTTTCATGTAGTTTCCTATATTCTTTCTTCTGGTCCAAGTATAAGCTTTGCCCACTTTATCAAACAACTACCTACACAATGTTATAAACAGAGGCAGCTCGGCAACATTATCTTTCAACTGTGTATACAGAGTGTAGTACTACATTTCAGTGAATTGTAAGGCTTTCCAAAGCTGCCAAATGTGTTTCTTTCTCTATTTCAATGGTATTCTGCCTTCTATAACACACATTTAACACTCTAGTCTCCTTTAAGTAAACAATACAGGATTCATACAGTGTTTCATGTGATCTTAACTGGAATTAAGGATTTCCCAGATCTTAGCTACCTTTTCTGCACTAAGAACTGACTTGGAGAATCACTTTGAGCTGTTCTAAACCAGTTCTCATCAGTTTACAGTCATTTTCTCTGAATTATCCATGTTTTCATGTAGTTTCCTATATTCTTCCTTCTGGTCCAAGTATAAGCTTTGCCCACTTTATCAAACAACTTCCTACACACTGTTATAAACAGAGGCAGCTTGGGAACACTGTCTCTCAACTTTGTTACAGAGTGCAGTACTACATTTCAATGAAGTGTAAGGCTTTCCAAAGCTGCCGAATGTGTTTCTTTCTCTATTTCTATGGTATTCTGCCTTGTATAACACACATTTAACACTCTAGTCTCTTTCAAGTAAACAATAAAGGATTCATACAGTGTTTCATGTGATCTTAACTCGAATTAAGGGTTTCCCGGATCTTAACTACCTTTTCTACACTAAGAACTGACTTGGGCAATCTCTTTCAGCTGTTCTAAACGAGTTCTCATCTGTTTACAGTCATTTTCTCTGAATTATCCGTGTTTTCATGTAGTTTCTTATATTCTGCTTTCTGGTACAAGTATAATCTTTGCCCACTTTATCAAACAACTTACTACACACTGTTATGAAGAGAGGCAGCTCGGGAACATTGTATCTCAACTGCGTTACAAAGTGTATTCCTACATTTCCGTGAAGTGTAAGGCTTTCCAAAGCTGCCGAATGTGTTTCTTTCTCTATTTCAATAGTATTCTGCCTTGTATAACACACATTTACCACTCTAGTCTCTTTTAAGTAAACAATACAGGATTCATACAGTGTTTCATGTGATCTTAACTGGAATTGAGGATTTCCCGCATCTTAACTACTTTTTCTACACTAAGAACTGACTTGGCCAATCTCTTTCAGCTTTTCTAAACGAGTTCTCACCTGTTTACAGTCATTTTCTCTGAATTATCCATGTTTTCATGTAGTTTCCTATATTCTTCCTTCTGGTCCAAGTATAAGCTTTGCCCACTTTATCAAACAACTTCCTACACACTGTTATGAACAGAGGCAGCTCGGGAACATTGTCTCTCATCTGTGTTACAGAGTGTACTACTCCATTTCAGTGAAGTGTAAGGCTTTCCAAAGCTGCCGAACGTGTTTCTTTCTCTATTTCAATGGTATTCTGCCTTGTATAACACACATTTACAAATCTAGTCTCTTTTAAGTAAACAATACAGGATTCATACAGTGTTTCATGTGATCTTAACTCGACTTGAAGATTTCCCGCATCTTAACTACCTTTTCTACAGTAAGAACTGACTTGGGCAATCTCTTTCAGCTGTTCTAAACGAGTTCTCATCTGTTTACAGTCATTTTCTCTGAATTATCCATCTTTTCATTTAGTTTCATATATTCTTCCTTCTGGTCCAAGTATAATCTTTGCCCACTTTATCAAACAACTTCCTACACACTGCTATGAACTGAGGCAGCTCGGGAACATTGTCTCTCAACTGTGTTACAGAGTGTAGTACTACATTTTAGTGAAGTGTAAGTCTTTCCAAAGCGCCGAATGTGTTTCTTTCTCTATTTCAATGGTATTCTGCCTTGTATAACACACATTTTCCACTCTAGTCTCTTTTAAGTACACAATATAGGATTCATACAGTGTTTCATGTGATCTTAACTCGAATTAAGGATTTCCCGATCTTAGCTACCTTTTCTACACTAAGAACTGACTTGGAGAATCTCTTTGAGCTGTTCTAAACGAGTTCTCATCTGTTTACAGTCATTTTCTCTGTATTATCCATGTTTTAATGTAGTTTCCTATATTCTTCCTTCAGGTGCAAGTATAATCTTTGCCCACTTTAGCAAACAACTTCCTACACACTGTTATGAACTGAGGCAGCTCGGGAACATTGTCTCTCAACTGTGTTATAGAGTGTAGTACTACATTTCAGTGAAGTGTAAGGCCTTCCAAAGCTGCCGAACGTGTTTCTTTCACTATTTCAATGGTATTCTGCCTTGTATAACACACATTTACCACTCTAGTCTCTTTTAAGTAAACAATACAGGATTCATAGAGTGTTTCATGTGATCTTAACTCGAATTAAGGATTTCCCGGATCTTAGCTACCTTTTCTACACTAAGAACTGACTTGGAGAATCTCTTTTTAGCTGCTCTAAACCAGTTCTTATCTGTTTACAGTCATTTTCTCTGAATTATCCAAGTTTTCATGTAGTTTCCTATATTCTTTCTTCTGGTCCAAGTATAAGCTTTGCCCACTTTATCAAACAACTTCCTACACACTGTTATAAACAGAGGCAGCTCGGCAACATTATCTTTCAACTGTGTATACAGAGTGTAGTACTACATTTCAGTGAAGTGTAAGGCTTTCCAAAGCTGCCAAATGTGTTTCTTTCTCTATTTCAATGGTATTCTGCCTTCTATAACACACATTTAACACTCTAGTCTCCTTTAAGTAAACAATACAGGATTCATACAGTGTTTCATGTGATCTTAACTGGAATTAAGGATTTCCCAGATCTTAGCTACCTTTTCTACACTAAGAACTGACTTGGAGAATCACTTTGAGCTGTTCTAAACCAGTTCTCATCAGTTTACAGTCATTTTCTCTGAATTATCCATGTTTTCATGTAGTTTCCTATATTCTTCCTTCTGGTCCAAGTATAAGCTTTGCCCACTTTATCAAACAACTTCCTACACACTGTTATAAACAGAGGCAGCTTGGGAACACTGTCTCTCAACTTTGTTACAGAGTGCAGTACTACATTTCAATGAAGTGTAAGGCTTTCCAAAGCTGCCGAATGTGTTTCTTTCTCTATTTCTATGGTATTCTGCCTTGTATAACACACATTTAACACTCTAGTCTCTTTCAAGTAAACAATAAAGGATTCATACAGTGTTTCATGTGATCTTAACTCGAATTAAGGGTTTCCCGGATCTTAACTACCTTTTCTACACTAAGAACTGACTTGGGCAATCTCTTTCAGCTGTTCTAAACGAGTTCTCATCTGTTTACAGTCATTTTCTCTGAATTATCCGTGTTTTCATGTAGTTTCTTATATTCTGCTTTCTGGTACAAGTATAATCTTTGCCCACTTTATCAAACAACTTACTACACACTGTTATGAAGAGAGGCAGCTCGGGAACATTGTATCTCAACTGCGTTACAGAGTGTATTCCTACATTTCCGTGAAGTGTAAGGCTTTCCAAAGCTGCCGAACGTGTTTCTTTCACTATTTCAATGGTATTCTGCCTTGTATAACACACATTTACCACTCTAGTCTCTTTTAAGTAAACAATACAGGATTCATAGGGTGTTTCATGTGATCTTAACTCGAATTAAGGATTTCCCGGATCTTAGCTACCTTTTCTACACTAAGAACTGACTTGGAGAATCTCTTTTTACCTGCTCTAAAACAGTTCTTATCTGTTTACAGTCATTTTCTCTGAATTATCCAAGTTTTCATGTAGTTTCCTATATTCTTTCTTCTGGTCCAAGTATAAGGTTTGCCCACTTTATCAAACAACTTCCTACACACTGTTATAAACAGAGGCAGCTCGGCAACATTATCTTTCAACTGTGTATACAGAGTGTAGTACTACATTTCAGTGAAGTGTAAGGCTTTCCAAAGCTACCGAATGTGTTTCTATCTCTATTTCAATGGTATTCTGCCTTGTATAACACACATTTAACACTCTAGTCTCCTTTAAGTAAACAATACAGGATTCATACAGTGTTTCATGTGATCTTAACTGGAATTAAGGATTTCCCAGATCTTAGCTACCTTTTCTACACTAAGAACTGACTTGGAGAATCACTTTGAGCTGTTCTAAACCAGTTCTCATCAGTTTACAGTCATTTTCTCTGAATTATCCATGTTTTCATGTAGTTTCCTATATTCTTCCTTCTGGTCCAAGTATATGCTTTGCCCACTTTATCAAACAACTTACTACACACTGTTATGAAGAGAGGCAGCTCGGGAACATTGTATCTCAACTGCGTTACAGAGTGTATTCCTACATTTCCGTGAAGTGTAAGGCTTTCCAAAGCTGCCGAATGTGTTTCTTTCTCTATTTCAATAGTATTCTGCCTTGTATAACACACATTTACCATTCTAGTCTCTTTTAAGTAAACAATACAGGATTCATACAGTGTTTCATGTGATCTTAACTGGAATTGAGGATTTCCCGCATCTTAACTACTTTTTCTACACTAAGAACTGACTTGGCCAATCTCTTTCAGCTTTTCTAAACGAGTTCTCATCTGTTTACAGTCATTTTCTCTGAATTATCCATGTTTTCATGTAGTTTCCTATATTCTTCCTTCTGGTCCAAGTATAAGCTTTGCCCACTTTATCAAACAACTTCCTACACACTGTTATGAACAGAGGCAGCTCGGGAACATTGTCTCTCATCTGTGTTACAGAGTGTACTACTCCATTTCAGTGAAGTGTAAGGCTTTCCAAAGCTGCCGAACGTGTTTCTTTCTCTATTTCAATGGTATTCTGCCTTGTATAACACACATTTACAAATCTAGTCTCTTTTAAGTAAACAATACAGGATTCATACAGTGTTTCATGTGATCTTAACTCGACTTGAAGATTTCCCGCAATTAACTACCTTTTCTACACTAAGAACTGACTTGGGCAATCTCTTTCAGCTGTTCTAAACGAGTTCTCATCTGTTTACAGTAATTTTCTCTGAATTATCCATCTTTTCATTTAGTTTCATATATTCTTCCTTCTGGTCCAAGTATAATCTTTGCCCACTTTATCAAACAACTTCCTACACACTGCTATGAACTGAGGCAGCTCGGGAACATTGTCTCTCAACTGTGTTACAGAGTGTAGTACTACATTTTAGTGAAGTGTAAGTCTTTCCAAAGCGCCGAATGTGTTTCTTTCTCTATTTCAATGGTATTCTGCCTTGTATAACACACATTTACCACTCTAGTCTCTTTTAAGTACACAATATAGGATTCATACAGTGTTTCATGTGATCTTAACTCGAATTAAGGATTTCCCGATCTTAGCTACCTTTTCTACACTAAGAACTGACTTGGAGAATCTCTTTGAGCTGTTCTAAACGAGTTCTCATCTGTTTACAGTCATTTTCTCTGTATTATCCATGTTTTAATGTAGTTTCCTATATTCTTCCTTCAGGTGCAAGTATAATCTTTGCCCACTTTAGCAAACAACTTCCTACACACTGTTATGAACTGAGGCAGCTCGGGAACATTGTCTCTCAACTGTGTTATAGAGTGTAGTACTACATTTCAGTGAAGTGTAAGGCCTTCCAAAGCTGCCGAACGTGTTTCTTTCACTATTTCAATGGTATTCTGCCTTGTATAACACACATTTACCACTCTAGTCTCTTTTAAGTAAACAATACAGGATTCATAGAGTGTTTCATGTGATCTTAACTCGAATTAAGGATTTCCCGGATCTTAGCTACCTTTTCTACACTAAGAACTGACTTGGAGAATCTCTTTTTAGCTGCTCTAAACCAGTTCTTATCTGTTTACAGTCATTTTCTCTGAATTATCCAAGTTTTCATGTAGTTTCCTATATTCTTTCTTCTGGTCCAAGTATAAGCTTTGCCCACTTTATCAAACAACTTCCTACACACTGTTATAAACAGAGGCAGCTCGGCAACATTATCTTTCAACTGTGTATACAGAGTGTAGTACTACATTTCAGTGAATTGTAAGGCTTTCCAAAGCTGCCAAATGTGTTTCTTTCTCTATTTCAATGGTATTCTGCCTTCTATAACACACATTTAACACTCTAGTCTCCTTTAAGTAAACAATACAGGATTCATACAGTGTTTCATGTGATCTTAACTGGAATTAAGGATTTCCCAGATCTTAGCTACCTTTTCTACACTAAGAACTGACTTGGAGAATCACTTTGAGCTGTTCTAAACCAGTTCTCATCAGTTTACAGTCATTTTCTCTGAATTATCCATGTTTTCATGTAGTTTCCTATATTCTTCCTTCTGGTCCAAGTATAAGCTTTGCCCACTTTATCAAACAACTTCCTACACACTGTTATAAACAGAGGCAGCTTGGGAACACTGTCTCTCAACTTTGTTACAGAGTGCAGTACTACATTTCAATGAAGTGTAAGGCTTTCCAAAGCTGCCGAATGTGTTTCTTTCTCTATTTCTATGGTATTCTGCCTTGTATAACACACATTTAACACTCTAGTCTCTTTCAAGTAAACAATAAAGGATTCATACAGTGTTTCATGTGATCTTAACTCGAATTAAGGGTTTCCCGGATCTTAACTACCTTTTCTACACTAAGAACTTACTTGGGCAATCTCTTTCAGCTGTTCTAAACGAGTTCTCATCTGTTTACAGTCATTTTCTCTGAATTATCCGTGTTTTCATGTAGTTTCTTATATTCTGCTTTCTGGTACAAGTATAATCTTTGCCCACTTTATCAAACAACTTACTACACACTGTTATGAAGAGAGGCAGCTCGGGAACATTGTATCTCAACTGCGTTACAAAGTGTATTCCTACATTTCCGTGAAGTGTAAGGCTTTCCAAAGCTGCCGAATATGTTTCTTTCTCTATTTCAATAGTATTCTGCCTTGTATAACACACATTTACCACTCTAGTCTCTTTTAAGTAAACAATACAGGATTCATACAGTGTTTCATGTGATCTTAACTGGAATTGAGGATTTCCCGCATCTTAACTACTTTTTCTACACTAAGAACTGACTTGGCCAATCTCTTTCAGCTTTTCTAAACGAGTTCTCATCTGTTTACAGTCATTTTCTCTGAATTATCTATGTTTTCATGTAGTTTCCTATATTCTTCCTTCTGGTCCAAGTATAAGCTTTGCCCACTTTATCAAACAACTTCCTACACACTGTTATGAACAGAGGCAGCTCGGGAACATTGTCTCTCATCTGTGTTACAGAGTGTACTACTCCATTTCAGTGAAGTGTAAGGCTTTCCAAAGCTGCCGAACGTGTTTCTTTCTCTATTTCAATGGTATTCTGCCTTGTATAACACACATTTACAAATCTAGTCTCTTTTAAGTAAACAATACAGGATTCATACAGTGTTTCATGTGATCTTAACTCGACTTGAAGATTTCCCGCATCTTAACTACCTTTTCTACACTAAGAACTGACTTGGGCAATCTCTTTCAGCTTTTCTAAACGAGTTCTCATCTGTTTACAGTAATTTTCTCTGAATTATCCATCTTTTCATTTAGTTTCATATATTCTTCCTTCTGGTCCAAGTATAATCTTTGCCCACTTTATCAAACAACTTCCTACACACTGCTATGAACTGAGGCAGCTCGGGAACATTGTCTCTCAACTGTGTTACAGAGTGTAGTACTACATTTTAGTGAAGTGTAAGTCTTTCCAAAGCGCCGAATGTGTTTCTTTCTCTATTTCAATGGTATTCTGCCTTGTATAACACACATTTACCACTCTAGTCTCTTTTAAGTACACAATATAGGATTCATACAGTGTTTCATGTGATCTTAACTCGAATTAAGGATTTCCCGATCTTAGCTACCTTTTCTACACTAAGAACTGACTTGGAGAATCTCTTTGAGCTGTTCTAAACGAGTTCTCATCTGTTTACAGTCATTTTCTCTGTATTATCCATGTTTTAATGTAGTTTCCTATATTCTTCCTTCAGGTGCAAGTATAATCTTTGCCCACTTTAGCAAACAACTTCCTACACACTGTTATGAACTGAGGCAGCTCGGGAACATTGTCTCTCAACTGTGTTATAGAGTGTAGTACTACATTTCAGTGAAGTGTAAGGCCTTCCAAAGCTGCCGAACGTGTTTCTTTCACTATTTCAATGGTATTCTGCCTTGTATAACACACATTTACCACTCTAGTCTCTTTTAAGTAAACAATACAGGATTCATAGAGTGTTTCATGTGATCTTAACTCGAATTAAGGATTTCCCGGATCTTAGCTACCTTTTCTACACTAAGAACTGACTTGGAGAATCTCTTTTTATCTGCTCTAAACCAGTTCTTATCTGTTTACAGTCATTTTCTCTGAATTATCCAAGTTTTCATGTAGTTTCCTATATTCTTTCTTCTGGTCCAAGTATAAGCTTTGCCCACTTTATCAAACAACTTCCTACACACTGTTATAAACAGAGGCAGCTCGGCAACATTATCTTTCAACTGTGTATACAGAGTGTAGTACTACATTTCAGTGAAGTGTAAGGCTTTCCAAAGCTGCCAAATGTGTTTCTTTCTCTATTTCAATGGTATTCTGCCTTCTATAACACACATTTAACACTCTAGTCTCCTTTAAGTAAACAATACAGGATTCATACAGTGTTTCATGTGATCTTAACTGGAATTAAGGATTTCCCAGATCTTAGCTACCTTTTCTACACTAAGAACTGACTTGGAGAATCACTTTGAGCTGTTCTAAACCAGTTCTCATCAGTTTACAGTCATTTTCTCTGAATTATCCATGTTTTCATGTAGTTTCCTATATTCTTCCTTCTGGTCCAAGTATAAGCTTTGCCCACTTTATCAAACAACTTCCTACACACTGTTATAAACAGAGGCAGCTTGGGAACACTGTCTCTCAACTTTGTTACAGAGTGCAGTACTACATTTCAATGAAGTGTAAGGCTTTCCAAAGCTGCCGAATGTGTTTCTTTCTCTATTTCTATGGTATTCTGCCTTGTATAACACACATTTAACACTCTAGTCCCTTTCAAGTAAACAATAAAGGATTCATACAGTGTTTCATGTGATCTTAACTCGAATTAAGGGTTTCCCGGATCTTAACTACCTTTTCTACACTAAGAACTTACTTGGGCAATCTCTTTCAGCTGTTCTAAACGAGTTCTCATCTGTTTACAGTCATTTTCTCTGAATTATCCGTGTTTTCATGTAGTTTCTTATATTCTGCTTTCTGGTACAAGTATAATCTTTGCCCACTTTATCAAACAACTTACTACACACTGTTATGAAGAGAGGCAGCTCGGGAACATTGTATCTCAACTGCGTTACAGAGTGTATTCCTACATTTCCGTGAAGTGTAAGGCTTTCCAAAGCTGCCGAATGTGTTTCTTTCTCTATTTCAATAGTATTCTGCCTTGTATAACACACATTTACCACTCTAGTCTCTTTTAAGTAAACAATACAGGATTCATACAGTGTTTCATGTGATCTTAACTGGAATTGAGGATTTCCCGCATCTTAACTACTTTTTCTACACTAAGAACTGACTTGGCCAATCTCTTTCAGCTTTTCTAAACGAGTTCTCATCTGTTTACAGTCATTTTCTCTGAATTATCCATGTTTTCATGTAGTTTCCTATATTCTTCCTTCTGGTCCAAGTATAAGCTTTGCCCACTTTATCAAACAACTTCCTACACACTGTTATGAACAGAGGCAGCTCGGGAACATTGTCTCTCATCTGTGTTACAGAGTGTACTACTCCATTTCAGTGAAGTGTAAGGCTTTCCAAAGCTGCCGAACGTGTTTCTTTCTCTATTTCAATGGTATTCTGCCTTGTATAACACACATTTACAAATCTAGTCTCTTTTAAGTAAACAATACAGGATTCATACAGTGTTTCATGTGATCTTAACTCGACTTGAAGATTTCCCGCAATTAACTACCTTTTCTACACTAAGAACTGACTTGGGCAATCTCTTTCAGCTGTTCTAAACGAGTTCTCATCTGTTTACAGTCATTTTCTCTGAATTATCCATCTTTTCATTTAGTTTCATATATTCTTCCTTCTGGTCCAAGTATAATCTTTGCCCACTTTATCAAACAACTTCCTACACACTGCTATGAACTGAGGCAGCTCGGGAACATTGTCTCTCAACTGTGTTACAGAGTGTAGTACTACATTTTAGTGAAGTGTAAGTCTTTCCAAAGCGCCGAATGTGTTTCTTTCTCTATTTCAATGGTATTCTGCCTTGTATAACACACATTTACCACTCTAGTCTCTTTTAAGTACACAATATAGGATTCATACAGTGTTTCATGTGATCTTAACTCGAATTAAGGATTTCCCGATCTTAGCTACCTTTTCTACACTAAGAACTGACTTGGAGAATCTCTTTGAGCTGTTCTAAACGAGTTCTCATCTGTTTACAGTCATTTTCTCTGTATTATCCATGTTTTAATGTAGTTTCCTATATTCTTCCTTCAGGTGCAAGTATAATCTTTGCCCACTTTAGCAAACAACTTCCTACACACTGTTATGAACTGAGGCAGCTCGGGAACATTGTCTCTCAACTGTGTTATAGAGTGTAGTACTACATTTCAGTGAAGTGTAAGGCCTTCCAAAGCTGCCGAACGTGTTTCTTTCACTATTTCAATGGTATTCTGCCTTGTATAACACACATTTACCACTCTAGTCTCTTTTAAGTAAACAATACAGGATTCATAGAGTGTTTCATGTGATCTTAACTCGAATTAAGGATTTCCCGGATCTTAGCTACCTTTTCTACACTAAGAACTGACTTGGAGAATCTCTTTTTAGCTGCTCTAAACCAGTTCTTATCTGTTTACAGTCATTTTCTCTGAATTATCCAAGTTTTCATGTTGTTTCCTATATTCTTTCTTCTGGTCCAAGTATAAGCTTTGCCCACTTTATCAAACAACTTCCTACACACTGTTATAAACAGAGGCAGCTCGGCAACATTATCTTTCAACTGTGTATACAGAGTGTAGTACTACATTTCAGTGAAGTGTAAGGCTTTCCAAAGCTGCCAAATGTGTTTCTTTCTCTATTTCAATGGTATTCTGCCTTCTATAACACACATTTAACACTCTAGTCTCCTTTAAGTAAACAATACAGGATTCATACAGTGTTTCATGTGATCTTAACTGGAATTAAGGATTTCCCAGATCTTAGCTACCTTTTCTACACTAAGAACTGACTTGGAGAATCACTTTGAGCTGTTCTAAACCAGTTCTCATCAGTTTACAGTCATTTTCTCTGAATTATCCATGTTTTCATGTAGTTTCCTATATTCTTCCTTCTGGTCCAAGTATAAGCTTTGCCCACTTTATCAAACAACTTCCTACACACTGTTATAAACAGAGGCAGCTTGGGAACACTGTCTCTCAACTTTGTTACAGAGTGCAGTACTACATTTCAATGAAGTGTAAGGCTTTCCAAAGCTGCCGAATGTGTTTCTTTCTCTATTTCTATGGTATTCTGCCTTGTATAACACACATTTAACACTCTAGTCTCTTTCAAGTAAACAATAAAGGATTCATACAGTGTTTCATGTGATCTTAACTCGAATTAAGGGTTTCCCGGATCTTAACTACCTTTTCTACACTAAGAACTTACTTGGGCAATCTCTTTCAGCTGTTCTAAACGAGTTCTCATCTGTTTACAGTCATTTTCTCTGAATTATCCGTGTTTTCATGTAGTTTCTTATATTCTGCTTTCTGGTACAAGTATAATCTTTGCCCACTTTATCAAACAACTTACTACACACTGTTATGAAGAGAGGCAGCTCGGGAACATTGTATCTCAACTGCGTTACAGAGTGTATTCCTACATTTCCGTGAAGTGTAAGGCTTTCCAAAGCTGCCGAATGTGTTTCTTTCTCTATTTCAATAGTATTCTGCCTTGTATAACACACATTTACCACTCTAGTCTCTTTTAAGTAAACAATACAGGATTCATACAGTGTTTCATGTGATCTTAACTGGAATTGAGGATTTCCCGCATCTTAACTACTTTTTCTACACTAAGAACTGACTTGGCCAATCTCTTTCAGCTTTTCTAAACGAGTTCTCATCTGTTTACAGTCATTTTCTCTGAATTATCCATGTTTTCATGTAGTTTCCTATATTCTTCCTTCTGGTCCAAGTATAAGCTTTGCCCACTTTATCAAACAACTTCCTACACACTGTTATGAACAGAGGCAGCTCGGGAACATTGTCTCTCATCTGTGTTACAGAGTGTACTACTCCATTTCAGTGAAGTGTAAGGCTTTCCAAAGCTGCCGAACGTGTTTCTTTCTCTATTTCAATGGTATTCTGCCTTGTATAACACACATTTACAAATCTAGTCTCTTTTAAGTAAACAATACAGGATTCATACAGTGTTTCATGTGATCTTAACTCGACTTGAAGATTTCCCGCAATTAACTACCTTTTCTACACTAAGAACTGACTTGGGCAATCTCTTTCAGCTGTTCTAAACGAGTTCTCATCTGTTTACAGTCATTTTCTCTGAATTATCCATCTTTTCATTTAGTTTCATATATTCTTCCTTCTGGTCCAAGTATAATCTTTGCCCACTTTATCAAACAACTTCCTACACACTGCTATGAACTGAGGCAGCTCGGGAACATTGTCTCTCAACTGTGTTACAGAGTGTAGTACTACATTTTAGTGAAGTGTAAGTCTTTCCAAAGCGCCGAATGTGTTTCTTTCTCTATTTCAATGGTATTCTGCCTTGTATAACACACATTTACCACTCTAGTCTCTTTTAAGTACACAATATAGGATTCATACAGTGTTTCATGTGATCTTAACTCGAATTAAGGATTTCCCGATCTTAGCTACCTTTTCTACACTAAGAACTGACTTGGAGAATCTCTTTGAGCTGTTCTAAACGAGTTCTCATCTGTTTACAGTCATTTTCTCTGTATTATCCATGTTTTAATGTAGTTTCCTATATTCTTCCTTCAGGTGCAAGTATAATCTTTGCCCACTTTAGCAAACAACTTCCTACACACTGTTATGAACTGAGGCAGCTCGGGAACATTGTCTCTCAACTGTGTTATAGAGTGTAGTACTACATTTCAGTGAAGTGTAAGGCCTTCCAAAGCTGCCGAACGTGTTTCTTTCACTATTTCAATGGTATTCTGCCTTGTATAACACACATTTACCACTCTAGTCTCTTTTAAGTAAACAATACAGGATTCATAGAGTGTTTCATGTGATCTTAACTCGAATTAAGGATTTCCCGGATCTTAGCTACCTTTTCTACACTAAGAACTGACTTGGAGAATCTCTTTTTAGCTGCTCTAAACCAGTTCTTATCTGTTTACAGTCATTTTCTCTGAATTATCCAAGTTTTCATGTTGTTTCCTATATTCTTTCTTCTGGTCCAAGTATAAGCTTTGCCCACTTTATCAAACAACTTCCTACACACTGTTATAAACAGAGGCAGCTCGGCAACATTATCTTTCAACTGTGTATACAGAGTGTAGTACTACATTTCAGTGAAGTGTAAGGCTTTCCAAAGCTGCCAAATGTGTTTCTTTCTCTATTTCAATGGTATTCTGCCTTCTATAACACACATTTAACACTCTAGTCTCCTTTAAGTAAACAATACAGGATTCATACAGTGTTTCATGTGATCTTAATGGAATTAAGGATTTCCCAGATCTTAGCTACCTTTTCTACACTAAGAACTGACTTGGAGAATCACTTTGAGCTGTTCTAAACCAGTTCTCATCAGTTTACAGTCATTTTCTCTGAATTATCCATGTTTTCATGTAGTTTCCTATATTCTTCCTTCTGGTCCAAGTATAAGCTTTGCCCACTTTATCAAACAACTTCCTACACACTGTTATAAACAGAGGCAGCTTGGGAACACTGTCTCTCAACTTTGTTACAGAGTGCAGTACTACATTTCAATGAAGTGTAAGGCTTTCCAAAGCTGCCGAATGTGTTTCTTTCTCTATTTCTATGGTATTCTGCCTTGTATAACACACATTTAACACTCTAGTCTCTTTCAAGTAAACAATAAAGGATTCATACAGTGTTTCATGTGATCTTAACTCGAATTAAGGGTTTCCCGGATCTTAACTACCTTTTCTACACTAAGAACTTACTTGGGCAATCTCTTTCAGCTGTTCTAAACGAGTTCTCATCTGTTTACAGTCATTTTCTCTGAATTATCCGTGTTTTCATGTAGTTTCTTATATTCTGCTTTCTGGTACAAGTATAATCTTTGCCCACTTTATCAAACAACTTACTACACACTGTTATGAAGAGAGGCAGCTCGGGAACATTGTATCTCAACTGCGTTACAGAGTGTATTCCTACATTTCCGTGAAGTGTAAGGCTTTCCAAAGCTGCCGAATGTGTTTCTTTCTCTATTTCAATAGTATTCTGCCTTGTATAACACACATTTACCACTCTAGTCTCTTTTAAGTAAACAATACAGGATTCATACAGTGTTTCATGTGATCTTAACTGGAATTGAGGATTTCCCGCATCTTAACTACTTTTTCTACACTAAGAACTGACTTGGCCAATCTCTTTCAGCTTTTCTAAACGAGTTCTCATCTGTTTACAGTCATTTTCTCTGAATTATCCATGTTTTCATGTAGTTTCCTATATTCTTCCTTCTGGTCCAAGTATAAGCTTTGCCCACTTTATCAAACAACTTCCTACACACTGTTATGAACAGAGGCAGCTCGGGAACATTGTCTCTCATCTGTGTTACAGAGTGTACTACTCCATTTCAGTGAAGTGTAAGGCTTTCCAAAGCTGCCGAACGTGTTTCTTTCTCTATTTCAATGGTATTCTGCCTTGTATAACACACATTTACAAATCTAGTCTCTTTTAAGTAAACAATACAGGATTCATACAGTGTTTCATGTGATCTTAACTCGACTTGAAGATTTCCCGCAATTAACTACCTTTTCTACACTAAGAACTGACTTGGGCAATCTCTTTCAGCTGTTCTAAACGAGTTCTCATCTGTTTACAGTCATTTTCTCTGAATTATCCATCTTTTCATTTAGTTTCATATATTCTTCCTTCTGGTCCAAGTATAATCTTTGCCCACTTTATCAAACAACTTCCTACACACTGCTATGAACTGAGGCAGCTCGGGAACATTGTCTCTCAACTGTGTTACAGAGTGTAGTACTACATTTTAGTGAAGTGTAAGTCTTTCCAAAGCGCCGAATGTGTTTCTTTCTCTATTTCAATGGTATTCTGCCTTGTATAACACACATTTACCACTCTAGTCTCTTTTAAGTACACAATATAGGATTCATACAGTGTTTCATGTGATCTTAACTCGAATTAAGGATTTCCCGATCTTAGCTACCTTTTCTACACTAAGAACTGACTTGGAGAATCTCTTTGAGCTGTTCTAAACGAGTTCTCATCTGTTTACAGTCATTTTCTCTGTATTATCCATGTTTTAATGTAGTTTCCTATATTCTTCCTTCAGGTGCAAGTATAATCTTTGCCCACTTTAGCAAACAACTTCCTACACACTGTTATGAACTGAGGCAGCTCGGGAACATTGTCTCTCAACTGTGTTATAGAGTGTAGTACTACATTTCAGTGAAGTGTAAGGCCTTCCAAAGCTGCCGAACGTGTTTCTTTCACTATTTCAATGGTATTCTGCCTTGTATAACACACATTTACCACTCTAGTCTCTTTTAAGTAAACAATACAGGATTCATAGAGTGTTTCATGTGATCTTAACTCGAATTAAGGATTTCCCGGATCTTAGCTACCTTTTCTACACTAAGAACTGACTTGGAGAATCTCTTTTTAGCTGCTCTAAACCAGTTCTTATCTGTTTACAGTCATTTTCTCTGAATTATCCAAGTTTTCATGTAGTTTCCTATATTCTTTCTTCTGGTCCAAGTATAAGCTTTGCCCACTTTATCAAACAACTTCCTACACACTGTTATAAACAGAGGCAGCTCGGCAACATTATCTTTCAACTGTGTATACAGAGTGTAGTACTACATTTCAGTGAAGTGTAAGGCTTTCCAAAGCTGCCAAATGTGTTTCTTTCTCTATTTCAATGGTATTCTGCCTTCTATAACACACATTTAACACTCTAGTCTCCTTTAAGTAAACAATACAGGATTCATACAGTGTTTCATGTGATCTTAACTGGAATTAAGGATTTCCCAGATCTTAGCTACCTTTTCTACACTAAGAACTGACTTGGAGAATCACTTTGAGCTGTTCTAAACCAGTTCTCATCAGTTTACAGTCATTTTCTCTGAATTATCCATGTTTTCATGTAGTTTCCTATATTCTTCCTTCTGGTCCAAGTATAAGCTTTGCCCACTTTATCAAACAACTTCCTACACACTGTTATAAACAGAGGCAGCTTGGGAACACTGTCTCTCAACTTTGTTACAGAGTGCAGTACTACATTTCAATGAAGTGTAAGGCTTTCCAAAGCTGCCGAATGTGTTTCTTTCTCTATTTCTATGGTATTCTGCCTTGTATAACACACATTTAACACTCTAGTCTCTTTCAAGTAAACAATAAAGGATTCATACAGTGTTTCATGTGATCTTAACTCGAATTAAGGGTTTCCCGGATCTTAACTACCTTTTCTACACTAAGAACTGACTTGGGCAATCTCTTTCAGCTGTTCTAAACGAGTTCTCATCTGTTTACAGTCATTTTCTCTGAATTATCCGTGTTTTCATGTAGTTTCTTATATTCTGCTTTCTGGTACAAGTATAATCTTTGCCCACTTTATCAAACAACTTACTACACACTGTTATGAAGAGAGGCAGCTCGGGAACATTGTATCTCAACTGCGTTACAGAGTGTATTCCTACATTTCCGTGAAGTGTAAGGCTTTCCAAAGCTGCCGAATGTGTTTCTTTCTCTATTTCAATAGTATTCTGCCTTGTATAACACACATTTACCACTCTAGTCTCTTTTAAGTAAACAATACAGGATTCATACAGTGTTTCATGTGATCTTAACTGGAATTGAGGATTTCCCGCATCTTAACTACTTTTTCTACACTAAGAACTGACTTGGCCAATCTCTTTCAGCTTTTCTAAACGAGTTCTCATCTGTTTACAGTCATTTTCTCTGAATTATCCATGTTTTCATGTAGTTTCCTATATTCTTCCTTCTGGTCCAAGTATAAGCTTTGCCCACTTTATCAAACAACTTCCTACACACTGTTATGAACAGAGGCAGCTCGGGAACATTGTCTCTCATCTGTGTTACAGAGTGTACTACTCCATTTCAGTGAAGTGTAAGGCTTTCCAAAGCTGCCGAACGTGTTTCTTTCTCTATTTCAATGGTATTCTGCCTTGTATAACACACATTTACAAATCTAGTCTCTTTTAAGTAAACAATACAGGATTCATACAGTGTTTCATGTGATCTTAACTCGACTTGAAGATTTCCCGCATCTTAACTACCTTTTCTACACTAAGAACTGACTTGGGCAATCTCTTTCAGCTGTTCTAAACGAGTTCTCATCTGTTTACAGTCATTTTCTCTGAATTATCCATCTTTTCATTTAGTTTCATATATTCTTCCTTCTGGTCCAAGTATAAGCTTTGCCCACTTTATCAAACAACTTCCTACACACTGCTATGAACTGAGGCAGCTCGGGAACATTGTCTCTCAACTGTGTTACAGAGTGTAGTACTACATTTTAGTGAAGTGTAAGTCTTTCCAAAGCGCCGAATGTGTTTCTTTCTCTATTTCAATGGTATTCTGCCTTGTATAACACACATTTACCACTCTAGTCTCTTTTAAGTACACAATATAGGATTCATACAGTGTTTCATGTGATCTTAACTCGAATTAAGGATTTCCCGATCTTAGCTACCTTTTCTACACTAAGAACTGACTTGGAGAATCTCTTTGAGCTGTCTAAACGAGTTCTCATCTGTTTACAGTCATTTTCTCTGTATTATCCATGTTTTAATGTAGTTTCCTATATTCTTCCTTCAGGTGCAAGTATAATCTTTGCCCACTTTAGCAAACAACTTCCTACACACTGTTATGAACTGAGGCAGCTCGGGAACATTGTCTCTCAACTGTGTTATAGAGTGTAGTACTACATTTCAGTGAAGTGTAAGGCCTTCCAAAGCTGCCGAACGTGTTTCTTTCACTATTTCAATGGTATTCTGCCTTGTATAACACACATTTACCACTCTAGTCTCTTTTAAGTAAACAATACAGGATTCATAGAGTGTTTCATGTGATCTTAACTCGAATTAAGGATTTCCCGGATCTTAGCTACCTTTTCTACACTAAGAACTGACTTGGAGAATCTCTTTTTAGCTGCTCTAAACCAGTTCTTATCTGTTTACAGTCATTTTCTCTGAATTATCCAAGTTTTCATGTAGTTTCCTATATTCTTTCTTCTGGTCCAAGTATAAGCTTTGCCCACTTTATCAAACAACTTCCTACACACTGTTATAAACAGAGGCAGCTCGGCAACATTATCTTTCAACTGTGTATACAGAGTGTAGTACTACATTTCAGTGAAGTGTAAGGCTTTCCAAAGCTGCCAAATGTGTTTCTTTCTCTATTTCAATGGTATTCTGCCTTCTATAACACACATTTAACACTCTAGTCTCCTTTAAGTAAACAATACAGGATTCATACAGTGTTTCATGTGATCTTAACTGGAATTAAGGATTTCCCAGATCTTAGCTACCTTTTCTACACTAAGAACTGACTTGGAGAATCACTTTGAGCTGTTCTAAACCAGTTCTCATCAGTTTACAGTCATTTTCTCTGAATTATCCATGTTTTCATGTAGTTTCCTATATTCTTCCTTCTGGTCCAAGTATAAGCTTTGCCCACTTTATCAAACAACTTCCTACACACTGTTATAAACAGAGGCAGCTTGGGAACACTGTCTCTCAACTTTGTTACAGAGTGCAGTACTACATTTCAATGAAGTGTAAGGCTTTCCAAAGCTGCCGAATGTGTTTCTTTCTCTATTTCTATGGTATTCTGCCTTGTATAACACACATTTAACACTCTAGTCTCTTTCAAGTAAACAATAAAGGATTCATACAGTGTTTCATGTGATCTTAACTCGAATTAAGGGTTTCCCGGATCTTAACTACCTTTTCTACACTAAGAACTGACTTGGGCAATCTCTTTCAGCTGTTCTAAACGAGTTCTCATCTGTTTACAGTCATTTTCTCTGAATTATCCGTGTTTTCATGTAGTTTCTTATATTCTGCTTTCTGGTACAAGTATAATCTTTGCCCACTTTATCAAACAACTTACTACACACTGTTATGAAGAGAGGCAGCTCGGGAACATTGTATCTCAACTGCGTTACAGAGTGTATTCCTACATTTCCGTGAAGTGTAAGGCTTTCCAAAGCTGCCGAATGTGTTTCTTTCTCTATTTCAATAGTATTCTGCCTTGTATAACACACATTTACCACTCTAGTCTCTTTTAAGTAAACAATACAGGATTCATACAGTGTTTCATGTGATCTTAACTGGAATTGAGGATTTCCCGCATCTTAACTACTTTTTCTACACTAAGAACTGACTTGGCCAATCTCTTTCAGCTTTTCTAAACGAGTTCTCATCTGTTTACAGACATTTTCTCTGAATTATCCATGTTTTCATGTAGTTTCCTATATTCTTCCTTCTGGTCCAAGTATAAGCTTTGCCCACTTTATCAAACAACTTCCTACACACTGTTATGAACAGAGGCAGCTCGGGAACATTGTCTCTCATCTGTGTTACAGAGTGTACTACTCCATTTCAGTGAAGTGTAAGGCTTTCCAAAGCTGCCGAACGTGTTTCTTTCTCTATTTCAATGGTATTCTGCCTTGTATAACACACATTTACAAATCTAGTCTCTTTTAAGTAAACAATACAGGATTCATACAGTGTTTCATGTGATCTTAACTCGACTTGAAGATTTCCCGCATCTTAACTACCTTTTCTACACTAAGAACTGACTTGGGCAATCTCTTTCAGCTGTTCGAAACGAGTTCTCATCTGTTTACAGTCATTTTCTCTGAATTATCCATCTTTTCATTTAGTTTCATATATTCTTCCTTCTGGTCCAAGTATAAGCTTTGCCCACTTTATCAAACAACTTCCTACACACTGCTATGAACTGAGGCAGCTCGGGAACATTGTCTCTCAACTGTGTTACAGAGTGTAGTACTACATTTTAGTGAAGTGTAAGTCTTTCCAAAGCGCCGAATGTGTTTCTTTCTCTATTTCAATGGTATTCTGCCTTGTATAACACACATTTACCACTCTAGTCTCTTTTAAGTACACAATATAGGATTCATACAGTGTTTCATGTGATCTTAACTCGAATTAAGGATTTCCCGATCTTAGCTACCTTTTCTACACTAAGAACTGACTTGGAGAATCTCTTTGAGCTGTTCTAAACGAGTTCTCATCTGTTTACAGTCATTTTCTCTGTATTATCCATGTTTTAATGTAGTTTCCTATATTCTTCCTTCAGGTGCAAGTATAATCTTTGCCCACTTTAGCAAACAACTTCCTACACACTGTTATGAACTGAGGCAGCTCGGGAACATTGTCTCTCAACTGTGTTATAGAGTGTAGTACTACATTTCAGTGAAGTGTAAGGCCTTCCAAAGCTGCCGAACGTGTTTCTTTCACTATTTCAATGGTATTCTGCCTTGTATAACACACATTTACCACTCTAGTCTCTTTTAAGTAAACAATACAGGATTCATAGAGTGTTTCATGTGATCTTAACTCGAATTAAGGATTTCCCGGATCTTAGCTACCTTTTCTACACTAAGAACTGACTTGGACAATCTCTTTTTAGCTGCTCTAAACCAGTTCTTATCTGTTTACAGTCATTTTCTCTGAATTATCCAAGTTTTCATGTAGTTTCCTATATTCTTTCTTCTGGTCCAAGTATAAGCTTTGCCCACTTTATCAAACAACTTCCTACACACTGTTATAAACAGAGGCAGCTCGGCAACATTATCTTTCAACTGTGTATACAGAGTGTAGTACTACATTTCAGTGAAGTGTAAGGCTTTCCAAAGCTGCC
The DNA here is from genome assembly GCF_964339955.1 of Pipistrellus hanaki. Lineage (NCBI taxonomy): Eukaryota > Metazoa > Chordata > Mammalia > Chiroptera > Vespertilionidae > Pipistrellus > Pipistrellus hanaki. The sequence goes on along the minus strand of NW_028182266.1, from coordinate 143,115 downwards.
AAATGTGTTTCTTTCTCTATTTCAATGGTATTCTGCCTTCTATAACACACATTTAACACTCTAGTCTCCTTTAAGTAAACAATACAGGATTCATACAGTGTTTCATGTGATCTTAACTGGAATTAAGGATTTCCCAGATCTTAGCTACCTTTTCTACACTAAGAACTGACTTGGAGAATCACTTTGAGCTGTTCTAAACCAGTTCTCATCAGTTTACAGTCATTTTCTCTGAATTATCCATGTTTTCATGTAGTTTCCTATATTCTTCCTTCTGGTCCAAGTATAAGCTTTGCCCACTTTATCAAACAACTTCCTACACACTGTTATAAACAGAGGCAGCTTGGGAACACTGTCTCTCAACTTTGTTACAGAGTGCAGTACTACATTTCAATGAAGTGTAAGGCTTTCCAAAGCTGCCGAATGTGTTTCTTTCTCTATTTCTATGGTATTCTGCCTTGTATAACACACATTTAACACTCTAGTCTCTTTCAAGTAAACAATAAAGGATTCATACAGTGTTTCATGTGATCTTAACTCGAATTAAGGGTTTCCCGGATCTTAACTACCTTTTCTACACTAAGAACTGACTTGGGCAATCTCTTTCAGCTGTTCTAAACGAGTTCTCATCTGTTTACAGTCATTTTCTCTGAATTATCCGTGTTTTCATGTAGTTTCTTATATTCTGCTTTCTGGTACAAGTATAATCTTTGCCCACTTTATCAAACAACTTACTACACACTGTTATGAAGAGAGGCAGCTCGGGAACATTGTATCTCAACTGCGTTACAGAGTGTATTCCTACATTTCCGTGAAGTGTAAGGCTTTCCAAAGCTGCCGAATGTGTTTCTTTCTCTATTTCAATAGTATTCTGCCTTGTATAACACACATTTACCACTCTAGTCTCTTTTAAGTAAACAATACAGGATTCATACAGTGTTTCATGTGATCTTAACTGGAATTGAGGATTTCCCGCATCTTAACTACTTTTTCTACACTAAGAACTGACTTGGCCAATCTCTTTCAGCTTTTCTAAACGAGTTCTCATCTGTTTACAGTCATTTTCTCTGAATTATCCATGTTTTCATGTAGTTTCCTATATTCTTCCTTCTGGTCCAAGTATAAGCTTTGCCCACTTTATCAAACAACTTCCTACACACTGTTATGAACAGAGGCAGCTCGGGAACATTGTCTCTCATCTGTGTTACAGAGTGTACTACTCCATTTCAGTGAAGTGTAAGGCTTTCCAAAGCTGCCGAACGTGTTTCTTTCTCTATTTCAATGGTATTCTGCCTTGTATAACACACATTTACAAATCTAGTCTCTTTTAAGTAAACAATACAGGATTCATACAGTGTTTCATGTGATCTTAACTCGACTTGAAGATTTCCCGCAATTAACTACCTTTTCTACACTAAGAACTGACTTGGGCAATCTCTTTCAGCTGTTCTAAACGAGTTCTCATCTGTTTACAGTCATTTTCTCTGAATTATCCATCTTTTCATTTAGTTTCATATATTCTTCCTTCTGGTCCAAGTATAATCTTTGCCCACTTTATCAAACAACTTCCTACACACTGCTATGAACTGAGGCAGCTCGGGAACATTGTCTCTCAACTGTGTTACAGAGTGTAGTACTACATTTTAGTGAAGTGTAAGTCTTTCCAAAGCGCCGAATGTGTTTCTTTCTCTATTTCAATGGTATTCTGCCTTGTATAACACACATTTACCACTCTAGTCTCTTTTAAGTACACAATATAGGATTCATACAGTGTTTCATGTGATCTTAACTCGAATTAAGGATTTCCCGATCTTAGCTACCTTTTCTACACTAAGAACTGACTTGGAGAATCTCTTTGAGCTGTTCTAAACGAGTTCTCATCTGTTTACAGTCATTTTCTCTGTATTATCCATGTTTTAATGTAGTTTCCTATATTCTTCCTTCAGGTGCAAGTATAATCTTTGCCCACTTTAGCAAACAACTTCCTACACACTGTTATGAACTGAGGCAGCTCGGGAACATTGTCTCTCAACTGTGTTATAGAGTGTAGTACTACATTTCAGTGAAGTGTAAGGCCTTCCAAAGCTGCCGAACGTGTTTCTTTCACTATTTCAATGGTATTCTGCCTTGTATAACACACATTTACCACTCTAGTCTCTTTTAAGTAAACAATACAGGATTCATAGAGTGTTTCATGTGATCTTAACTCGAATTAAGGATTTCCCGGATCTTAGCTACCTTTTCTACACTAAGAACTGACTTGGAGAATCTCTTTTTAGCTGCTCTAAACCAGTTCTTATCTGTTTACAGTCATTTTCTCTGAATTATCCAAGTTTTCATGTAGTTTCCTATATTCTTTCTTCTGGTCCAAGTATAAGCTTTGCCCACTTTATCAAACAACTTCCTACACACTGTTATAAACAGAGGCAGCTCGGCAACATTATCTTTCAACTGTGTATACAGAGTGTAGTACTACATTTCAGTGAAGTGTAAGCCTTTCCAAAGCTGCCAAATGTGTTTCTTTCTCTATTTCAATGGTATTCTGCCTTCTATAACACACATTTAACACTCTAGTCTCCTTTAAGTAAACAATACAGGATTCATAGAGTGTTTCATGTGATCTTAACTGGAATTAAGGATTTCCCAGATCTTAGCTACCTTTTCTACACTAAGAACTGACTTGGAGAATCACTTTGAGCTGTTCTAAACCAGTTCTCATCAGTTTACAGTCATTTTCTCTGAATTATCCATGTTTTCATGTAGTTTCCTATATTCTTCCTTCTGGTCCAAGTATAAGCTTTGCCCACTTTATCAAACAACTTCCTACACACTGTTATAAACAGAGGCAGCTTGGGAACACTGTCTCTCAACTTTGTTACAGAGTGCAGTACTACATTTCAATGAAGTGTAAGGCTTTCCAAAGCTGCCGAATGTGTTTCTTTCTCTATTTCTATGGTATTCTGCCTTGTATAACACACATTTAACACTCTAGTCTCTTTCAAGTAAACAATAAAGGATTCATACAGTGTTTCATGTGATCTTAACTCGAATTAAGGGTTTCCCGGATCTTAACTACCTTTTCTACACTAAGAACTTACTTGGGCAATCTCTTTCAGCTGTTCTAAACGAGTTCTCATCTGTTTACAGTCATTTTCTCTGAATTATCCGTGTTTTCATGTGGTTTCTTATATTCTGCTTTCTGGTACAAGTATAATCTTTGCCCACTTTATCAAACAACTTACTACACACTGTTATGAAGAGAGGCAGCTCGGGAACATTGTATCTCAACTGCGTTACAGAGTGTATTCCTACATTTCCGTGAAGTGTAAGGCTTTCCAAAGCTGCCGAATGTGTTTCTTTCTCTATTTCAATAGTATTCTGCCTTGTATAACACACATTTACCACTCTAGTCTCTTTTAAGTAAACAATACAGGATTCATACAGTGTTTCATGTGATCTTAACTGGAATTGAGGATTTCCCGCATCTTAACTACTTTTTCTACACTAAGAACTGACTTGGCCAATCTCTTTCAGCTTTTCTAAACGAGTTCTCATCTGTTTACAGTCATTTTCTCTGAATTATCCATGTTTTCATGTAGTTTCCTATATTCTTCCTTCTGGTCCAAGTATAAGCTTTGCCCACTTTATCAAACAACTTCCTACACACTGTTATGAACAGAGGCAGCTCGGGAACATTGTCTCTCATCTGTGTTACAGAGTGTACTACTCCATTTCAGTGAAGTGTAAGGCTTTCCAAAGCTGCCGAACGTGTTTCTTTCTCTATTTCAATGGTATTCTGCCTTGTATAACACACATTTACAAATCTAGTCTCTTTTAAGTAAACAATACAGGATTCATACAGTGTTTCATGTGATCTTAACTCGACTTGAAGATTTCCCGCAATTAACTACCTTTTCTACACTAAGAACTGACTTGGGCAATCTCTTTCAGCTGTTCTAAACGAGTTCTCATCTGTTTACAGTCATTTTCTCTGAATTATCCATCTTTTCATTTAGTTTCATATATTCTTCCTTCTGGTCCAAGTATAATCTTTGCCCACTTTATCAAACAACTTCCTACACACTGCTATGAACTGAGGCAGCTCGGGAACATTGTCTCTCAACTGTGTTACAGAGTGTAGTACTACATTTTAGTGAAGTGTAAGTCTTTCCAAAGCGCCGAATGTGTTTCTTTCTCTATTTCAATGGTATTCTGCCTTGTATAACACACATTTACCACTCTAGTCTCTTTTAAGTACACAATATAGGATTCATACAGTGTTTCATGTGATCTTAACTCGAATTAAGGATTTCCCGATCTTAGCTACCTTTTCTACACTAAGAACTGACTTGGAGAATCTCTTTGAGCTGTTCTAAACGAGTTCTCATCTGTTTACAGTCATTTTCTCTGTATTATCCATGTTTTAATGTAGTTTCCTATATTCTTCCTTCAGGTGCAAGTATAATCTTTGCCCACTTTAGCAAACAACTTCCTACACACTGTTATGAACTGAGGCAGCTCGGGAACATTGTCTCTCAACTGTGTTATAGAGTGTAGTACTACATTTCAGTGAAGTGTAAGGCCTTCCAAAGCTGCCGAACGTGTTTCTTTCACTATTTCAATGGTATTCTGCCTTGTATAACACACATTTACCACTCTAGTCTCTTTTAAGTAAACAATACAGGATTCATAGAGTGTTTCATGTGATCTTAACTCGAATTAAGGATTTCCCGGATCTTAGCTACCTTTTCTACACTAAGAACTGACTTGGAGAATCTCTTTTTAGCTGCTCTAAACCAGTTCTTATCTGTTTACAGTCATTTTCTCTGAATTATCCAAGTTTTCATGTAGTTTCCTATATTCTTTCTTCTGGTCCAAGTATAAGCTTTGCCCACTTTATCAAACAACTTCCTACACACTGTTATAAACAGAGGCAGCTCGGCAACATTATCTTTCAACTGTGTATACAGAGTGTAGTACTACATTTCAGTGAAGTGTAAGGCTTTCCAAAGCTGCCAAATGTGTTTCTTTCTCTATTTCAATGGTATTCTGCCTTCTATAACACACATTTAACACTCTAGTCTCCTTTAAGTAAACAATACAGGATTCATACAGTGTTTCATGTGATCTTAACTGGAATTAAGGATTTCCCAGATCTTAGCTACCTTTTCTACACTAAGAACTGACTTGGAGAATCACTTTGAGCTGTTCTAAACCAGTTCTCATCAGTTTACAGTCATTTTCTCTGAATTATCCATGTTTTCATGTAGTTTCCTATATTCTTCCTTCTGGTCCAAGTATAAGCTTTGCCCACTTTATCAAACAACTTCCTACACACTGTTATAAACAGAGGCAGCTTGGGAACACTGTCTCTCAACTTTGTTACAGAGTGCAGTACTACATTTCAATGAAGTGTAAGGCTTTCCAAAGCTGCCGAATGTGTTTCTTTCTCTATTTCTATGGTATTCTGCCTTGTATAACACACATTTAACACTCTAGTCTCTTTCAAGTAAACAATAAAGGATTCATACAGTGTTTCATGTGATCTTAACTCGAATTAAGGGTTTCCCGGATCTTAACTACCTTTTCTACACTAAGAACTTACTTGGGCAATCTCTTTCAGCTGTTCTAAACGAGTTCTCATCTGTTTACAGTCATTTTCTCTGAATTATCCGTGTTTTCATGTAGTTTCTTATATTCTGCTTTCTGGTACAAGTATAATCTTTGCCCACTTTATCAAACAACTTACTACACACTGTTATGAAGAGAGGCAGCTCGGGAACATTGTATCTCAACTGCGTTACAGAGTGTATTCCTACATTTCCGTGAAGTGTAAGGCTTTCCAAAGCTGCCGAATGTGTTTCTTTCTCTATTTCAATAGTATTCTGCCTTGTATAACACACATTTACCACTCTAGTCTCTTTTAAGTAAACAATACAGGATTCATACAGTGTTTCATGTGATCTTAACTGGAATTGAGGATTTCCCGCATCTTAACTACTTTTTCTACACTAAGAACTGACTTGGCCAATCTCTTTCAGCTTTTCTAAACGAGTTCTCATCTGTTTACAGTCATTTTCTCTGAATTATTTATGTTTTCATGTAGTTTCCTATATTCTTAATTCTGGTCCAAGTATAAGCTTTGCCCACTTTATCAAACAACTTCCTACACACTGTTATGAACAGAGGCAGCTCGGGAACATTGTCTCTCATCTGTGTTACAGAGTGTACTACTCCATTTCAGTGAAGTGTAAGGCTTTCCAAAGCTGCCGAACGTGTTTCTTTCTCTATTTCAATGGTATTCTGCCTTGTATAACACACATTTACAAATCTAGTCTCTTTTAAGTAAACAATACAGGATTCATACAGTGTTTCATGTGATCTTAACTCGACTTGAAGATTTCCCGCAATTAACTACCTTTTCTACACTAAGAACTGACTTGGGCAATCTCTTTCAGCTGTTCTAAACGAGTTCTCATCTGTTTACAGTCATTTTCTCTGAATTATCCATCTTTTCATTTAGTTTCATATATTCTTCCTTCTGGTCCAAGTATAATCTTTGCCCACTTTATCAAACAACTTCCTACACACTGCTATGAACTGAGGCAGCTCGGGAACATTGTCTCTCAACTGTGTTACAGAGTGTAGTACTACATTTTAGTGAAGTGTAAGTCTTTCCAAAGCGCCGAATGTGTTTCTTTCTCTATTTCAATGGTATTCTGCCTTGTATAACACACATTTACCACTCTAGTCTCTTTTAAGTACACAATATAGGATTCATACAGTGTTTCATGTGATCTTAACTCGAATTAAGGATTTCCCGATCTTAGCTACCTTTTCTACACTAAGAACTGACTTGGAGAATCTCTTTGAGCTGTTCTAAACGAGTTCTCATCTGTTTACAGTCATTTTCTCTGTATTATCCATGTTTTAATGTAGTTTCCTATATTCTTCCTTCAGGTGCAAGTATAATCTTTGCCCACTTTAGCAAACAACTTCCTACACACTGTTATGAACTGAGGCAGCTCGGGAACATTGTCTCTCAACTGTGTTATAGAGTGTAGTACTACATTTCAGTGAAGTGTAAGGCCTTCCAAAGCTGCCGAACGTGTTTCTTTCACTATTTCAATGGTATTCTGCCTTGTATAACACACATTTACCACTCTAGTCTCTTTTAAGTAAACAATACAGGATTCATAGAGTGTTTCATGTGATCTTAACTCGAATTAAGGATTTCCCGGATCTTAGCTACCTTTTCTACACTAAGAACTGACTTGGAGAATCTCTTTTTAGCTGCTCTAAACCAGTTCTTATCTGTTTACAGTCATTTTCTCTGAATTATCCAAGTTTTCATGTAGTTTCCTATATTCTTTCTTCTGGTCCAAGTATAAGCTTTGCCCACTTTATCAAACAACTTCCTACACACTGTTATAAACAGAGGCAGCTCGGCAACATTATCTTTCAACTGTGTATACAGAGTGTAGTACTACATTTCAGTGAAGTGTAAGGCTTTCCAAAGCTGCCAAATGTGTTTCTTTCTCTATTTCAATGGTATTCTGCCTTCTATAACACACATTTAACACTCTAGTCTCCTTTAAGTAAACAATACAGGATTCATACAGTGTTTCATGTGATCTTAACTGGAATTAAGGATTTCCCAGATCTTAGCTACCTTTTCTACACTAAGAACTGACTTGGAGAATCACTTTGAGCTGTTCTAAACCAGTTCTCATCAGTTTACAGTCATTTTCTCTGAATTATCCATGTTTTCATGTAGTTTCCTATATTCTTCCTTCTGTTCCAAGTATAAGCTTTGCCCACTTTATCAAACAACTTCCTACACACTGTTATAAACAGAGGCAGCTTGGGAACACTGTCTCTCAACTTTGTTACAGAGTGCAGTACTACATTTCAATGAAGTGTAAGGCTTTCCAAAGCTGCCGAATGTGTTTCTTTCTCTATTTCTATGGTATTCTGCCTTGTATAACACACATTTAACACTCTAGTCTCTTTCAAGTAAACAATAAAGGATTCATACAGTGTTTCATGTGATCTTAACTCGAATTAAGGGTTTCCCGGATCTTAACTACCTTTTCTACACTAAGAACTGACTTGGGCAATCTCTTTCAGCTGTTCTAAACGAGTTCTCATCTGTTTACAGTCATTTTCTCTGAATTATCCGTGTTTTCATGTAGTTTCTTATATTCTGCTTTCTGGTACAAGTATAATCTTTGCCCACTTTATCAAACAACTTACTACACACTGTTATGAAGAGAGGCAGCTCGGGAACATTGTATCTCAACTGCGTTACAGAGTGTATTCCTACATTTCCGTGAAGTGTAAGGCTTTCCAAAGCTGCCGAATGTGTTTCTTTCTCTATTTCAATAGTATTCTGCCTTGTATAACACACATTTACCACTCTAGTCTCTTTTAAGTAAACAATACAGGATTCATACAGTGTTTCATGTGATCTTAACTGGAATTGAGGATTTCCCGCATCTTAACTACTTTTTCTACACTAAGAACTGACTTGGCCAATCTCTTTCAGCTTTTCTAAACGAGTTCTCATCTGTTTACAGTCATTTTCTCTGAATTATCCATGTTTTCATGTAGTTTCCTATATTCTTCCTTCTGGTCCAAGTATAAGCTTTGCCCACTTTATCAAACAACTTCCTACACACTGTTATGAACAGAGGCAGCTCGGGAACATTGTCTCTCATCTGTGTTACAGAGTGTACTACTCCATTTCAGTGAAGTGTAAGGCTTTCCAAAGCTGCCGAACGTGTTTCTTTCTCTATTTCAATGGTATTCTGCCTTGTATAACACACATTTACAAATCTAGTCTCTTTTAAGTAAACAATACAGGATACATACAGTGTTTCATGTGATCTTAACTCGACTTGAAGATTTCCCGCATCTTAACTACCTTTTCTACACTAAGAACTGACTTGGGCAATCTCTTTCAGCTGTTCTAAACGAGTTCTCATCTGTTTACAGTCATTTTCTCTGAATTATCCATCTTTTCATTTAGTTTCATATATTCTTCCTTCTGGTCCAAGTATAATCTTTGCCCACTTTATCAAACAACTTCCTACACACTGCTATGAACTGAGGCAGCTCGGGAACATTGTCTCTCAACTGTGTTACAGAGTGTAGTACTACATTTTAGTGAAGTGTAAGTCTTTCCAAAGCGCCGAATGTGTTTCTTTCTCTATTTCAATGGTATTCTGCCTTGTATAACACACATTTACCACTCTAGTCTCTTTTAAGTACACAATAGAGGATTCATACAGTGTTTCATGTGATCTTAACTCGAATTAAGGATTTCCCGATCTTAGCTACCTTTTCTACACTAAGAACTGACTTGGAGAATCTCTTTGAGCTGTTCTAAACGAGTTCTCATCTGTTTACAGTCATTTTCTCTGTATTATCCATGTTTTAATGTAGTTTCCTATATTCTTCCTTCAGGTGCAAGTATAATCTTTGCCCACTTTAGCAAACAACTTCCTACACACTGTTATGAACTGAGGCAGCTCGGGAACATTGTCTCTCAACTGTGTTATAGAGTGTAGTACTACATTTCAGTGAAGTGTAAGGCCTTCCAAAGCTGCCGAACGTGTTTCTTTCACTATTTCAATGGTATTCTGCCTTGTATAACACACATTTACCACTCTAGTCTCTTTTAAGTAAACAATACAGGATTCATAGAGTGTTTCATGTGATCTTAACTCGAATTAAGGATTTCCCGGATCTTAGCTACCTTTTCTACACTAAGAACTGACTTGGAGAATCTCTTTTTAGCTGCTCTAAACCAGTTCTTATCTGTTTACAGTCATTTTCTCTGAATTATCCAAGTTTTCATGTAGTTTCCTATATTCTTTCTTCTGGTCCAAGTATAAGCTTTGCCCACTTTATCAAACAACTTCCTACACACTGTTATAAACAGAGGCAGCTCGGCAACATTATCTTTCAACTGTGTATACAGAGTGTAGTACTACATTTCAGTGAAGTGTAAGGCTTTCCAAAGCTGCCAAATGTGTTTCTTTCTCTATTTCAATGGTATTCTGCCTTCTATAACACACATTTAACACTCTAGTCTCCTTTAAGTAAACAATACAGGATTCATACAGTGTTTCATGTGATCTTAACTGGAATTAAGGATTTCCCAGATCTTAGCTACCTTTTCTACACTAAGAACTGACTTGGAGAATCACTTTGAGCTGTTCTAAACCAGTTCTCATCAGTTTACAGTCATTTTCTCTGAATTATCCATGTTTTCATGTAGTTTCCTATATTCTTCCTTCTGGTCCAAGTATAAGCTTTGCCCACTTTATCAAACAACTTCCTACACACTGTTATAAACAGAGGCAGCTTGGGAACACTGTCTCTCAACTTTGTTACAGAGTGCAGTACTACATTTCAATGAAGTGTAAGGCTTTCCAAAGCTGCCGAATGTGTTTCTTTCTCTATTTCTATGGTATTCTGCCTTGTATAACACACATTTAACACTCTAGTCTCTTTCAAGTAAACAATAAAGGATTCATACAGTGTTTCATGTGATCTTAACTCGAATTAAGGGTTTCCCGGATATTAAAGACCTTTTCTACACTAAGAACTTACTTGGGCAATCTCTTTCAGCTGTTCTAAACGAGTTCTCATCTGTTTACAGTCATTTTCTCTGAATTATCCGTGTTTTCATGTAGTTTCTTATATTCTGCTTTCTGGTACAAGTATAATCTTTGCCCACTTTATCAAACAACTTACTACACACTGTTATGAAGAGAGGCAGCTCGGGAACATTGTATCTCAACTGCGTTACAGAGTGTATTCCTACATTTCCGTGAAGTGTAAGGCTTTCCAAAGCTGCCGAATGTGTTTCTTTCTCTATTTCAATAGTATTCTGCCTTGTATAACACACATTTACCACTCTAGTCTCTTTTAAGTAAACAATACAGGATTCATACAGTGTTTCATGTGATCTTAACTGGAATTGAGGATTTCCCGCATCTTAACTACTTTTTCTACACTAAGAACTGACTTGGCCAATCTCTTTCAGCTTTTCTAAACGAGTTCTCATCTGTTTACAGTCATTTTCTCTGAATTATTTATGTTTTCATGTAGTTTCCTATATTCTTAATTCTGGTCCAAGTATAAGCTTTGCCCACTTTATCAAACAACTTCCTACACACTGTTATGAACAGAGGCAGCTCGGGAACATTGTCTCTCATCTGTGTTACAGAGTGTACTACTCCATTTCAGTGAAGTGTAAGGCTTTCCAAAGCTGCCGAACGTGTTTCTTTCTCTATTTCAATGGTATTCTGCCTTGTATAACACACATTTACAAATCTAGTCTCTTTTAAGTAAACAATACAGGATTCATACAGTGTTTCATGTGATCTTAACTCGACTTGAAGATTTCCCGCAATTAACTACCTTTTCTACACTAAGAACTGACTTGGGCAATCTCTTTCAGCTGTTCTAAACGAGTTCTCATCTGTTTACAGTCATTTTCTCTGAATTATCCATCTTTTCATTTAGTTTCATATATTCTTCCTTCTGGTCCAAGTATAATCTTTGCCCACTTTATCAAACAACTTCCTACACACTGCTATGAACTGAGGCAGCTCGGGAACATTGTCTCTCAACTGTGTTACAGAGTGTAGTACTACATTTTAGTGAAGTGTAAGTCTTTCCAAAGCGCCGAATGTGTTTCTTTCTCTATTTCAATGGTATTCTGCCTTGTATAACACACATTTACCACTCTAGTCTCTTTTAAGTACACAATAGAGGATTCATACAGTGTTTCATGTGATCTTAACTCGAATTAAGGATTTCCCGATCTTAGCTACCTTTTCTACACTAAGAACTGACTTGGAGAATCTCTTTGAGCTGTTTTAAACGAGTTCTCATCTGTTTACAGTCATTTTCTCTGTATTATCCATGTTTTAATGTAGTTTCCTATATTCTTCCTTCAGGTGCAAGTATAATCTTTGCCCACTTTAGCAAACAACTTCCTACACACTGTTATGAACTGAGGCAGCTCGGGAACATTGTCTCTCAACTGTGTTATAGAGTGTAGTACTACATTTCAGTGAAGTGTAAGGCCTTCCAAAGCTGCCGAACGTGTTTCTTTCACTATTTCAATGGTATTCTGCCTTGTATAACACACATTTACCACTCTAGTCTCTTTTAAGTAAACAATACAGGATTCATAGAGTGTTTCATGTGATCTTAACTCGAATTAAGGATTTCCCGGATCTTAGCTACCTTTTCTACACTAAGAACTGACTTGGAGAATCTCTTTTTAGCTGCTCTAAACCAGTTCTTATCTGTTTATAGTCATTTTCTCTGAATTATCCAAGTTTTCATGTAGTTTCCTATATTCTTTCTTCTGGTCCAAGTATAAGCTTTGCCCACTTTATCAAACAACTTCCTACACACTGTTATAAACAGAGGCAGCTCGGCAACATTATCTTTCAACTGTGTATACAGAGTGTAGTACTACATTTCAGTGAAGTGTAAGGCTTTCCAAAGCTGCCAAATGTGTTTCTTTCTCTATTTCAATGGTATTCTGCCTTCTATAACACACATTTAACACTCTAGTCTCTTTCAAGTAAACAATACAGGATTCATACAGTGTTTCATGTGATCTTAACTCGAATTGAGGATTTCCCGCATCTTAACTACCTTTTCTACACTAAGAACTGACTTGGGCAATCTCTTTCAGCTGTTCTAAACGAGTTCTCATCTGTTTACAGTCATTTTCTCTGAATTATCCATGTTTTCATGTAGTTTCCTATATTGTTCCTTCTGGTCCAAGTATAAGCTTTGCCCACTTTATCAAACAACTTCCTAAACACTGTTATGAACAGAGGCAGCTCCTGAACATTGTCTCTCAACTGTGTTACAGAGTGTATTCCTACATTTCAGTGAAGTGCAAGGCTTTACAAAGCTGCCGAATGTGTTTCTTTCTCTATTTCAATGATATTCTGCCTTGTATAACACACATTTACCACTCTAGTCTCTTTTAAGTAAACAATACAGGATTCATAGAGTGTTTCATGTGATCTTAACTCGAATTAAGGATTTCCCGGATCTTAGCTACCTTTTCTACACTAAGAACTGACTTGGAGAATCTCTTTTTAGCTGCTCTAAACCAGTTCTTATCTGTTTACAGTCATTTTCTCTGAATTATCCAAGTTTTCATGTAGTTTCCTATATTCTTTCTTCTGGTCCAAGTATAAGCTTTGCCCACTTTATCAAACAACTTCCTACACACTGTTATAAACAGAGGCAGCTCGGCAACATTATCTTTCAACTGTGTATACAGAGTGTAGTACTACATTTCAGTGAAGTGTAAGGCTTTCCAAAGCTGCCAAATGTGTTTCTTTCTCTATTTCAATGGTATTCTGCCTTCTATAACACACATTTAACACTCTAGTCTCCTTTAAGTAAACAATACAGGATTCATACAGTGTTTCATGTGATCTTAACTGGAATTAAGGATTTCCCAGATCTTAGCTACCTTTTCTACACTAAGAACTGACTTGGAGAATCACTTTGAGCTGTTCTAAACCAGTTCTCATCAGTTTACAGTCATTTTCTCTGAATTATCCATGTTTTCATGTAGTTTCCTATATTCTTCCTTCTGGTCCAAGTATAAGCTTTGCCCACTTTATCAAACAACTTCCTACACACTGTTATAAACAGAGGCAGCTTGGGAACACTGTCTCTCAACTTTGTTACAGAGTGCAGTACTACATTTCAATGAAGTGTAAGGCTTTCCAAAGCTGCCGAATGTGTTTCTTTCTCTATTTCTATGGTATTCTGCCTTGTATAACACACATTTAACACTCTAGTCTCTTTCAAGTAAACAATAAAGGATTCATACAGTGTTTCTTGTGATCTTAACTCGAATTAAGGATTTCCCGGATCTTAACTACCTTTTCTACACTAAGAACTTACTTGGGCAATCTCTTTCAGCTGTTCTAAACGAGTTCTCATCTGTTTACAGTCATTTTCTCTGAATTATCCGTGTTTTCATGTAGTTTCTTATATTCTGCTTTCTGGTACAAGTATAATCTTTGCCCACTTTATCAAACAACTTACTACACACTGTTATGAAGAGAGGCAGCTCGGGAACATTGTATCTCAACTGCGTTACAGAGTGTATTCCTACATTTCCGTGAAGTGTAAGGCTTTCCAAAGCTGCCGAATGTGTTTCTTTCTCTATTTCAATAGTATTCTGCCTTGTATAACACACATTTACCACTCTAGTCTCTTTTAAGTAAACAATACAGGATTCATACAGTGTTTCATGTGATCTTAACGGGAATTGAGGATTTCCCGCATCTTAACTACTTTTTCTACACTAAGAACTGACTTGGCCAATGTCTTTCAGCTGTTCTAAATGAGTTCTCATCTGTTTACAGTCATTTTCTCTGAATTATCCATGTTTTCATGTAGTTTCCTATATTCTTTCTTCTGGTCCAAGTATAAGCTTTGCCAACTTTATCAAACAACTTCCTACACACTGTTATGAACAGAGGCAGCTCGGGAACATTGTCTCTCATCTGTGTTACAGAGTGTACTACTCCATTTCAGTGAAGTGTAAGGCTTTCCAAAGCTGCCGAACGTGTTTCTTTCTCTATTTCAATGGTATTCTGCCTTGTATAACACACATTTACAAATCTAGTCTGTTTTAAGTAAACAATACAGGATTCATACAGTGTTTCATGTGATCTTAACTCGAATTGAGGATTTCCCGCATCTTAACTACCTTTTCTACACTAAGAACTGACTTGGGCAATCTCTTTCAGCTGTTCTAAACGAGTTCTCATCTGTTTACAGTCATTTTCTCTGAATTATCCATGTTTTCATGTAGTTTCCTATATTGTTCCTTCTGGTCCAAGTATAAGCTTTGCCCACTTTATCAAACAACTTCCTAAACACTGTTATGAACAGAGGCAGCTCCTGAACATTGTCTCTCAACTGTGTTACAGAGTGTATTCCTACATTTCAGTGAAGTGCAAGGCTTTACAAAGCTGCCGAATGTGTTTCTTTCTCTATTTCAATGATATTCTGCCTTGTATAACACACATTTACCACTCTAGTCTCTTTTAAGTAAACAATACAGGATTCATACAGTGTTTCATGTGATCTTAACTCGACTTGAAGATTTCCCGCATCTTAACTACCTTTTCTACACTAAGAACTGACTTGGGCAATCTCTTTCAGCTGTTCTAAACGAGTTCTCATCTGTTTACAGTCATTTTCTCTGAATTATCCATCTTTTCATTTAATTTCATATATTCTTCCTTCTGGTCCAAGTATAATCTTTGCCCACTTTATCAAACAACTTCCTACACACTGCTATGAACTGAGGCAGCTCGGGAACATTGTCTCTCAACTGTGTTACAGAGTGTAGTACTACATTTTAGTGAAGTGTAAGTCTTTCCAAAGCGCCGAATGTGTTTCTTTCTCTATTTCAATGGTATTCTGCCTTGTATAACACACATTTACCACTCTAGTCTCTTTTAAGTACACAATATAGGATTCATACAGTGTTTCATGTGATCTTAACTCGAATTAAGGATTTCCCGGATCTTAGCTACCTTTTCTACACTAAGAACTTACTTGGAGAATCTCTTTGAGCTGTTGTAAACGAGTTCTCATCTGTTTACAGTCACTTTCTCTGTATTATCCATGTTTTAACGTAGTTTCCTATATTCTTCCTTCTGGTCCAAGTATAATCTTTGCCCACTTTAGCAAACAACTTCCTACACACTGTTATGAACTGAGGCAGCTTGGGAACATTGTCTCTGAACTGTGTTATAGAGTGCAGTACTACATTTCAGTGAAGTGTAAGGCCTTCCAAAGCTGCCAAACGTGTTTCTTTCACTATTTCAATGGTATTCTGCCTTGTATAACACACATTTACCACTCTAGTCTCTTTTAAGTAAACAATACAGGATTCATAGAGTGTTTCATGTGATCTTAACTCGAATTAAGGATTTCCCGGATCTTAGCTACCTTTTCTACACTAAGAACTGACTTGAAGAATCACTTTGAGCTGTTCTAAACCAGTTCTCATCTGTTTACAGTCATTTTCGCTGAATTATCCATGTTTTCATGTAGTTTCCTATATTCTTCCTTCTGGTCCAAGTATAAGCTTTGCCCACTTTATCAAACAACTTCCTACACACTGTTATAAACAGAGGCAGCTTGGGAACACTGTCTCTCAACTTTGTTACAGAGTGTAGTACTACATTTCAATGAAGTGTAAGGCTTCCAAAGCTGCTGAATGTGTTTCTTTCTCTATTTCTATGGTATTCTGCCTTGTATAACACACATTTACCAGTCTAGTCTCTTTTAAGTAAACAATACAGGATTCATACAGTGTTTCATGTGATCTTAACTCGAATTAAGGATTTCCCGGATCTTAGCTACCTTTTCTACACTAAGAACTGACTTGGAGAATCTCTTTTTAGCTGATCTAAACCAGTTCTTATCTGTTTACAGTCATTTTCTCTGAATTATCCAAGTTTTCATGTAGTTTCCTATATTCTTTCTTCTGGTCCAAGTATAAGCTTTGCCCACTTTATCAAACAACTTCCTACACTCTGTTATAAACAGAGGCAGCTGGGCAACATTATCTTTCAAGTGTGTTACAGAGTGTAGTACTACATTTCAGTGAAGTGTAAGGCTTTCCAAATCGCCGAATGTGTTTCTTTCTCTATTGCAATGGTATTCTGCCTTGTATAACACACATTTACCACTCTAGTCACTTTTAAGTAAACAATACAGGATTCATACAGTGTTTCATGTGATCTTAACTCAAATTAAGGATTTCCCGGATCTTAGCTACCTTTTCTACACTAAGAACTGACTTGGAGAATCTCTATGAGCTGTTCTAAACGAGTTCTCATCTGTTTACAGTCACTTTCTCTGTATTATCCATGTTTTAACGTAGTTTCCTATATTCTTCCTTCTGGTCCAAGTATAATCTTTGCCCACTTTAGCAAACAACTTCCTACACACTGTTATGAACTGAGGCAGCTTGGGAACATTGTCTCTGAACTGTGTTATAGAGTGCAGTACTACATTTCAGTGAAGTGTAAGGCCTTCCAAAGCTGCCAAACGTGTTTCTTTCACTATTTCAATGGTATTCTGCCTTGTATAACACACATTTACCACTCTAGTCTCTTTTAAGTAAACAATACAGGATTCATACAGTGTTTCATGTGATCTTAACTCGAATTAAGGATTTCCCGGATCTTAGCTACCTTTTCTACACTAAGAACTGACTTGAAGAATCACTTTGAGCTGTTCTAAACCAGTTCTCATCTGTTTACAGTCATTTTCGCTGAATTATCCATGTTTTCATGTAGTTTCCTATATTCTTCCTTCTGGTCCAAGTATAAGCTTTGCCCACTTTATCAAACAACTTCCTACACACTGTTATAAACAGAGGCAGCTTGGGAACACTGTCTCTCAACTTTGTTACAGAGTGTAGTACTACATTTCAATGAAGTGTAAGGCTTCCAAAGCTGCTGAATGTGTTTCTTTCTCTATTTCTATGGTATTCTGCCTTGTATAACACACATTTACCAGTCTAGTCCCTTTTAAGTAAACAATACAGGATTCATACAGTGTTTCATGTGATCTTAACTCGAATTAAGGATTTCCCGGATCTTAGCTACCTTTTCTACACTAAGAACTGAATTGGAGAATCTCTTTGAGCTGTTCTAAACCAGTTCTCATCTGCTTACAGTCATTTTCTCTGAATTATCCATGTTTTTATGTATCAATAGTTTCCTATATTCTTCCTTCTGGTCCAAGTATAAGTGTTGCCCACTTTATCAAACAACTTCCTACACACTGTTATGAACAGAGGCAGCTCGGGAACATTGTCTCTCAACTGTGTTACAGAGTGTAGTACTACATTTCAGTGAAGTGTAAGGCTTTCCAAAGCTGCCGAATGTGTTTCTTTCTCTATTTCAATGGTATTCTGCCTTGTATAACACACATTTACCACTCTAGTCTCTTTTAAGTAAAGAATACAGGATTCATACAGTGTTTCATGTGATCTTAACTCGAATTAAGGATTACCCAGATCTTATCTACCTTTTCTACACTATGAACTGACTTGGAGAATCTCTTTGAGCTGTTCTCAACCAGTTGTCATCTGTTTACAGTCATTTACTCTGAATTATCCATGTTTTCATGTAGTTTCCTATATTCTTTTTTCTGGTCCAAGTATAAGCTTTGCCCACTTTATCAAACAACTTCCTACACACTGTTATGAACTGAGGCAGCTCGCGAACATTGTCTCTCAACTGTGTTATAGAGTGTAGTACTACATTTCAGTGAAGTGTAACGCCTTTCAAAGCTTTCGAACGTGTTTCTTTCATTATTTCAATGGTATTCTGCCTTGTATAACACACATTTACCACTCTAGTCTCTTTTAAGTACACAATATAGGATTCATACAGTGTTTCATGTGATCTTAACTCGAATTAAGGATTTCCCGGATCTTAGCTACCTTTTCTACACTAAGAACTGACTTGGAGAATCTCTTTGAGCTGTTCTAAACGAGTTCTCATCTGTTTACAGTCACTTTCTCTGTATTATCCATGTTTTAACGTAGTTTCCTATATTCTTCCTTCTGGTCCAAGTATAATCTTTGCCCACTTTAGCAAACAACTTCCTACACACTGTTATGAACTGAGGCAGCTTGGGAACATTGTCTCTGAACTGTGTTATAGAGTGCAGTACTACATTTCAGTGAAGTGTAAGGCCTTCCAAAGCTGCCAAACGTGTTTCTTTCACTATTTCAATGGTATTCTGCCTTGTATAACACACATTTACCACTCTAGTCTCTTTTAAGTAAACAATACAGGATTCATACAGTGTTTCATGTGATCTTAACTCGAATTAAGGATTTCCCGGATCTTAGCTACCTTTTCTACACTAAGAACTGACTTGAAGAATCACTTTGAGCTGTTCTAAACCAGTTCTCATCTGTTTACAGTCATTTTCACTGAATTATCCATGTTTTCATGAAGTTTCCTATATTCTTCCTTCTGGTCCAAGTATAAGCTTTGCCCACTTTATCAAACAACTTCCTACACACTGTTATAAACAGAGGCAGCTTGGGAACACTGTCTCTCAACTTTGTTACAGAGTGTAGTACTATATTTCAATGAAGTGTAAGGCTTCCAAAGCTGCTGAATGTGTTTCTTTCTCTATTTCTATGGTATTCTGCCTTGTATAACACACATTTACCAGTCTAGTCTCTTTTAAGTAAACAATACAGGATTCATACAGTGTTTCATGTGATCTTAACTCGAATTAAGGATTTCCCGGATCTTAGCTACCTTTTCTACACTAAGAACTGACTTGGAGAATCTCTTTTTAGCTGATCTAAACCAGTTCTTATCTGTTTACAGTCATTTTCTCTGAATTATCCAAGTTTTCATGTATTTTCCTATATTCTTTCTTCTGGTCCAAGTATAAGCTTTGCCCACTTTATCAAACAACTTCCTACACTCTGTTATAAACAGAGGCAGCTGGGCAACATTATCTTTCAAGTGTGTTACAGAGTGTAGTACTACATTTCAGTGAAGTGTAAGGCTTTCCAAATCGCCGAATGTGTTTCTTTCTCTATTTCAATGGTATTCTGCCTTGTATAACACACATTTACCACTCTAGTCACTTTTAAGTAAACAATACAGGATTCATACAGTGTTTCATGTGATCTTAACTGAAATTAAGGATTTCCCGGATCTTAGCTACCTTTTCTACACTAAGAACTGACTTGGAGAATCTCTATGAGCTGTTCTAAATGAGTTCGCATCTGTTTACAGTCATTTTCTCTGTATTATCCATGTTTTAATGTAGTTTCCTATATTCTTCCTTCTGGTCCAAGTATAATCTTTGCCCACTTTAGCAAACAACTTCCTACACACTGTTATAAACAGAGGCAGCTCGGCAACATTATCTTTCAACTGTGTATACAGAGTGTAGTACTACATTTCAGTGAAGTGTAAGGCTTTCCAAAGCTGCCGAATGTGTTTCTTTCTCTATTTCAATGGTATTCTGCCTTCTATAACACACATTTAACACTCTAGTCTCCTTTAAGTAAACAATACAGGATTCATTCAGTGTTTCATGTGATCTTAACTGGAATTAAGGATTTCCCAGATCTTAGCTACCTTTTCTACACAAAGAACTGACTTGGAGAATCACTTTGAGCTGTTCTAAACCAGTTCTCATCAGTTTACAGTCATTTTCTCTGAATTATCCATGTTTTCATGTAGTTTCCTATATTCTTCCTTCTGGTCCAAGTATAAGCTTTGCCACTTTATCAAACAACTTCCTACACACTGTTATAAACAGAGGCAGCTTGGGAACACTGTCTCTCAACTTTGTTACAGAGTGCAGTACTACATTTCAATGAAGTGTAAGGCTTTCCAAAGCTGCCGAATGTGTTTCTTTCTCTATTTCTATGGTATTCTGCCTTGTATAACACACATTTAACACTCTATTCTCTTTTAAGTAAACAATAAAGGATTCATACAGTGTTTCATGTGATCTTAACTCGAATTAAGGGTTTCCCGGATCTTAACTACCTTTTCTACACTAAGAACTGACTTGGGCAATCTCTTTCAGCTGTTCTAAACGAGTTCTCATCTGTTTACAGTCATTTTCTCTGAATTATCCGTGTTTTCATGTATTTTCTTATATTCTGCTTTCTGGTACAAGTATAATCTTTGCCCACTTTATCAAACAACTTACTACACACTGTTATGAAGAGAGGCAGCTCAGGAACATTGTATCTCAACTGCGTTACAGAGTGTATTCCTACATTTCCGTGAAGTGTAAGGCTTTCCAAAGCTGCCGAATGTGTTTCTTTCTCTATTTCAATAGTATTCTGCCTTGTATAACACACATTTACCACTCTAGTCTCTTTTAAGTAAACAATACAGGATTCATACAGTGTTTCATGTGATCTTAACTGGAATTGAGGATTTCCCGCATCTTAACTACTTTTTCTACACTAAGAACTGACTTGGGCAATCTCTTTCAGCTGTTCTAAACGAGTTCTCATCTGTTTACAGTCATTTTCTCTGAATTATCCATGTTTTCATGTAGTTTCCTATATTCTTCCTTCTGGTCCAAGTATAAGCTTTGCCCACTTTATCAAACAACTTCCTACACACTGTTATGAACAGAGGCAGCTCGGGAACATTGTCTCTCATCTGTGTTACAGAGTGTACTACTCCATTTCAGTGAAGTGTAAGGCTTTCCAAAGCTGCCGAACGTGTTTCTTTCTCTATTTCAATGGTATTCTGCCTTGTATAACACACATTTACCACTCTAGTCTCTTTTAAGTAAACAATACAGGATTCATACAGTGTTTCCTGTGATCTTAACTCGAATTAAGGATTTCCTGAATCTTAGCTACCTTTTCTACACTAAGAACTGAATTGGAGAATCTCTTTGAGCTGTTCTAAACCAGTTCTCATCTGCTTACAGTCATTTTCTCTGAATTATCCATGTTTTTATGTATCAATAGTTTCCTATATTCTTCCTTCTGGTCCAAGTATAACTGTTGCCCACTTTATCAAACAACTTCCTACACACTGTTATGAACAGAGGCAGCTCGGGAACATTGTCTCTCAACTGTGTTACAGAGTGTAGTACTACATTTCAGTGAAGTGTAAGGCTTTCCAAAGCTGCCGAATGTGTTTCTTTCTCTATTTCAATGGTATTCTGCCTTGTATAACACACATTTACCACTCTAGTCTCTTTTAAGTAAAGAATACAGGATTCATACAGTGTTTCATGTGATCTTAACTCGAATTAAGGATTACCCAGATCTTATCTACCTTTTCTACACTATGAACTGACTTGGAGAATCTCTTTGAGCTGTTCTCAACCAGTTGTCATCTGTTTACAGTCATTTACTCTGAATTATACATGTTTTCATGTAGTTTCCTATATTCTTTTTTCTGGTCCAAGTATAAGCTTTGCCCACTTTATCAAACAACTTCCTACACACTGTTATGAACTGAGGCAGCTCGCGAACATTGTCTCTCAACTGTGTTATAGAGTGTAGTACTACATTTCAGTGAAGTGTAACGCCTTTCAAAGCTGCCGAACGTGTTTCTTTCATTATTTCAATGGTATTCTGCCTTGTATAACACACATTTACCACTCTAGTCTCTTTTAAGTAAACAATACAGGATTCATACAGTGTTTCATGTGATCTTAACTCGAATTAAGGATTTCCCAGATCTTAGCTACCTTTTCTACACTAAGAATTGACTTGGAGAATCTCTTTGAGCTGTTCTAAACCAGTTCTCATCAGTTTACAGTCATTTTCTCTGAATTATCCATGTTTTCATGTAGTTTCCTATATTCTTCCTTCTGGTCCAAGTATAAGCTTCGCCCACTTTATCAAACAACTTCCTACACACTGTTATGAACTGAGGCAGCTTGGGAACATTGTCTCTCAACTGTGTTATAGAGTATAGTACTACATTTCAGTGAAGTGTAAGTCTTTCTAAAGCGCCGAATGTGTTTCTTTCTCTATTTCAATGGTATTCTGCCTTGTATAACACACATTTACCACTCTAGTCTCTTTTAAGTACACAATATAGGATTCATACAGTGTTTCATGTGATCTTAACTCGAATTAAGGATTTCCCGGATCTTAGCTACCTTTTCTACACTAAGAACTGACTTGTAGAATCTCTTTGAGCTGTTCTAAACGAGTTCTCATCTGTTTACAGTCACTTTCTCTGTATTATCCATGTTTTAACGTAGTTTCCTATATTCTTCCTTCTGGTCCAAGTATAATCTTTGCCCACTTTAGCAAACAACTTCCTACACACTGTTATGAACTGAGGCAGCTTGGGAACATTGTCTCTGAACTGTGTTATAGAGTGCAGTACTACATTTCAGTGAAGTGTAAGGCCTTCCAAAGCTGCCAAACGTGTTTCTTTCACTATTTCAATGGTATTCTGCCTTGTATAACACACATTTACCACTCTAGTCTCTTTTAAGTAAACAATACAGGATTCATAGAGTGTTTCATGTGATCTTAACTCGAATTAAGGATTTCCCGGATCTTAGCTACCTTTTCTACACTAAGAACTGACTTGGAGAATCTCTATGAGCTGTTCTAAATGAGTTCGCATCTGTTTACAGTCATTTTCTCTGTATTATCCATGTTTTAATGTAGTTTCCTATATTCTTCCTTCTGGTCCAAGTATAATCTTTGCCCACTTTAGCAAACAACTTCCTACACACTGTTATGAACTGAGGCAGCTCGGGAACATTGTCTCTCAACTGTGTTATAGACTGTAGTACTACATTTCAGTGAAGTGTAAGGCCTTCCAAAGCTGCCGAACGTGTTTCTTTCACTATTTCAATGGTATTCTGCCTTGTATAACACACATTTACCACTCTAGTCTCTTTTAAGTAAACAATACAGGATTCATACAGTGTTTCATGTGATCTTAACTCGAATTAAGGATTTCCCGGATCTTAGCTACCTTTTCTACACTAAGAACTGACTTGGAGAATCTCTTTTTAGCTGATCTAAACCAGTTCTTATCTGTTTACAGTCATTTTCTCTGAATTATCCAAGTTTTCATGTGTTTTCCTATATTCTTTCTTCTGGTCCAAGTATAAGCTTTGCCCACTTTATCAAACAACTTCCTACACTCTGTTATAAACAGAGGCAGCTGGGCAACATTATCTTTCAAGTGTGTTACAGAGTGTAGTACTACATTTCAGTGAAGTGTAAGGCTTTCCAAATCGCCGAATGTGTTTCTTTCTCTATTTCAATGGTATTCTGCCTTGTATAACACACATTTACCACTCTAGTCACTTTTAAGTAAACAATACAGGATTCATACAGTGTTTCATGTGATCTTAACTGAAATTAAGGATTTCCCGGATCTTAGCTACCTTTTCTACACTAAGAACTGACTTGGAGAATCTCTATGAGCTGTTCTAAATGAGTTCGCATCTGTTTACAGTCATTTTCTCTGTATTATCCATGTTTTAATGTAGTTTCCTATATTCTTCCTTCTGGTCCAAGTATAATCTTTGCCCACTTTAGCAAACAACTTCCTACACACTGTTATAAACAGAGGCAGCTCGGCAACATTATCTTTCAACTGTGTATACAGAGTGTAGTACTACATTTCAGTGAAGTGTAAGGCTTTCCAAAGCTGCCGAATGTGTTTCTTTCTCTATTTCAATGGTATTCTGCCTTCTATAACACACATTTAACACTCTAGTCTCCTTTAAGTAAACAATACAGGATTCATTCAGTGTTTCATGTGATCTTAACTGGAATTAAGGATTTCCCAGATCTTAGCTACCTTTTCTACACAAAGAACTGACTTGGAGAATCACTTTGAGCTGTTCTAAACCAGTTCTCATCAGTTTACAGTCATTTTCTCTGAATTATCCATGTTTTCATGTAGTTTCCTATATTCTTCCTTCTGGTCCAAGTATAAGCTTTGCCACTTTATCAAACAACTTCCTACACACTGTTATAAACAGAGGCAGCTTGGGAACACTGTCTCTCAACTTTGTTACAGAGTGCAGTACTACATTTCAATGAAGTGTAAGGCTTTCCAAAGCTGCCGAATGTGTTTCTTTCTCTATTTCTATGGTATTCTGCCTTGTATAACACACATTTAACACTCTATTCTCTTTTAAGTAAACAATAAAGGATTCATACAGTGTTTCATGTGATCTTAACTCGAATTAAGGGTTTCCCGGATCTTAACTACCTTTTCTACACTAAGAACTGACTTGGGCAATCTCTTTCAGCTGTTCTAAACGAGTTCTCATCTGTTTACAGTCATTTTCTCTGAATTATCCGTGTTTTCATGTAGTTTCTTATATTCTGCTTTCTGGTACAAGTATAATCTTTGCCCACTTTATCAAACAACTTACTACACACTGTTATGAAGAGAGGCAGCTCAGGAACATTGTATCTCAACTGCGTTACAGAGTGTATTCCTACATTTCCGTGAAGGGTAAGGCTTTCCAAAGCTGCCGAATGTGTTTCTTTCTCTATTTCAATAGTATTCTGCCTTGTATAACACACATTTACCACTCTAGTCTCTTTTAAGTAAACAATACAGGATTCATACAGTGTTTCATGTGATCTTAACTGGAATTGAGGATTTCCCGCATCTTAACTACTTTTTCTACACTAAGAACTGACTTGGGCAATCTCTTTCAGCTGTTCTAAACGAGTTCTCATCTGTTTACAGTCATTTTCTCTGAATTATCCATGTTTTCATGTAGTTTCCTATATTCTTCCTTCTGGTCCAAGTATAAGCTTTGCCCACTTTATCAAACAACTTCCTACACACTGTTATGAACAGAGGCAGCTCGGGAACATTGTCTCTCATCTGTGTTACAGAGTGTACTACTCCATTTCAGTGAAGTGTAAGGCTTTCCAAAGCTGCCGAACGTGTTTCTTTCTCTATTTCAATGGTATTCTGCCTTGTATAACACACATTTACCACTCTAGTCTCTTTTAAGTAAACAATACAGGATTCATACAGTGTTTCCTGTGATCTTAACTGGAATTAAGGATTTCCTGAATCTTAGCTACCTTTTCTACACTAAGAACTGAATTGGAGAATCTCTTTGAGCTGTTCTAAACCAGTTCTCATCTGCTTACAGTCATTTTCTCTGAATTATCCATGTTTTTATGTATCAATAGTTTCCTATATTCTTCCTTCTGGTCCAAGTATAACTGTTGCCCACTTTATCAAACAACTTCCTACACACTGTTATGAACAGAGGCAGCTCGGGAACATTGTCTCTCAACTGTGTTACAGAGTGTAGTACTACATTTCAGTGAAGTGTAAGGCTTTCCAAAGCTGCCGAATGTGTTTCTTTCTCTATTTCAATGGTATTCTGCCTTGTATAACACACATTTACCACTCTAGTCTCTTTTAAGTAAAGAATACAGGATTCATACAGTGTTTCATGTGATCTTAACTCGAATTAAGGATTACCCAGATCTTATCTACCTTTTCTACACTATGAACTGACTTGGAGAATCTCTTTGAGCTGTTCTCAACCAGTTGTCATCTGTTTACAGTCATTTACTCTGAATTATACATGTTTTCATGTAGTTTCCTATATTCTTTTTTCTGGTCCAAGTATAAGCTTTGCCCACTTTATCAAACAACTTCCTACACACTGTTATGAACTGAGGCAGCTCGCGAACATTGTCTCTCAACTGTGTTATAGAGTGTAGTACTACATTTCAGTGAAGTGTAACGCCTTTCAAAGCTGCCGAACGTGTTTCTTTCATTATTTCAATGGTATTCTGCCTTGTATAACACACATTTACCACTCTAGTCTCTTTTAAGTAAACAATACAGGATTCATACAGTGTTTCATGTGATCTTAACTCGAATTAAGGATTTCCCAGATCTTAGCTACCTTTTCTACACTAAGAATTGACTTGGAGAATCTCTTTGAGCTGTTCTAAACCAGTTCTCATCAGTTTACAGTCATTTTCTCTGAATTATCCATGTTTTCATGTAGTTTCCTATATTCTTCCTTCTGGTCCAAGTATAAGCTTCGCCCACTTTATCAAACAACTTCCTACACACTGTTATGAACTGAGGCAGCTTGGGAACATTGTCTCTCAACTGTGTTATAGAGTATAGTACTACATTTCAGTGAAGTGTAAGTCTTTCTAAAGCGCCGAATGTGTTTCTTTCTCTATTTCAATGGTATTCTGCCTTGTATAACACACATTTACCACTCTAGTCTCTTTTAAGTACACAATATAGGATTCATACAGTGTTTCATGTGATCTTAACTCGAATTAAGGATTTCCCGGATCTTAGCTACCTTTTCTACACTAAGAACTGACTTGTAGAATCTCTTTGAGCTGTTCTAAACGAGTTCTCATCTGTTTACAGTCACTTTCTCTGTATTATCCATGTTTTAACGTAGTTTCCTATATTCTTCCTTCTGGTCCAAGTATAATCTTTGCCCACTTTAGCAAACAACTTCCTACACACTGTTATGAACTGAGGCAGCTTGGGAACATTGTCTCTGAACTGTGTTATAGAGTGCAGTACTACATTTCAGTGAAGTGTAAGGCCTTCCAAAGCTGCCAAACGTGTTTCTTTCACTATTTCAATGGTATTCTGCCTTGTATAACACACATTTACCACTCTAGTCTCTTTTAAGTAAACAATACAGGATTCATAGAGTGTTTCATGTGATCTTAACTCGAATTAAGGATTTCCCGGATCTTAGCTACCTTTTCTACACTAAGAACTGACTTGGAGAATCTCTATGAGCTGTTCTAAATGAGTTCGCATCTGTTTACAGTCATTTTCTCTGTATTATCCATGTTTTAATGTAGTTTCCTATATTCTTCCTTCTGGTCCAAGTATAATCTTTGCCCACTTTAGCAAACAACTTCCTACACACTGTTATGAACTGAGGCAGCTCGGGAACATTGTCTCTCAACTGTGTTATAGACTGTAGTACTACATTTCAGTGAAGTGTAAGGCCTTCCAAAGCTGCCGAACGTGTTTCTTTCACTATTTCAATGGTATTCTGCCTTGTATAACACACATTTACCACTCTAGTCTCTTTTAAGTAAACAATACAGGATTCATAGAGTGTTTCATGTGATCTTAACTCGAATTAAGGATTTCCCGGATCTTAGCTACCTTTTCTACACTAAGAACTGACTTGGAGAATCTCTTTTTAGCTGCTCTAAACCAGTTCTTATCTGTTTACAGTCATTTTCTCTGAATTATCCAAGTTTTCATGTAGTTTCCTATATTCTTTCTTCTGGTCCAAGTATAAGGTTTGCCCACTTTATCAAACAACTTCCTACACACTGTTATAACCAGAGGCAGCTCGGCAACATTATCTTTCAACTGTGTATACAGAGTGTAGTACTACATTTCAGTGAAGTGTAAGGCCTTCCAAAGCTGCCGAACGTGTTTCTTTCACTATTTCAATGGTATTCTGCCTTGTATAACACACATTTACCACTCTAGTCTCTTTTAAGTAAACAATACAGGATTCATAGAGTGTTTCATGTGATCTTAACTCGAATTAAGGATTTCCCGGATCTTAGCTACCTTTTCTACACAAAGAACTGACTTGGGCAATCTCTTTCAGCTGTTGTAAACGAGTTCTCATCTGTTTACAGTCATTTTCTCTGAATTATCCGTGTTTTCATGTAGTTTCTTATATTCTGCTTTCTGGTACAAGTATAATCTTTGCCCACTTTATCAAACAACTTACTACACACTGTTATGAAGAGAGGCAGCTCGGGAACATTGTATCTCAACTGCGTTACAGAGTGTATTCCTACATTTCCGTGAAGTGTAAGGCTTTCCAAAGCTGCCTAATGTGTTTCTTTCTCTATTTCAATAGTATTCTGCCTTGTATAACACACATTTACCACTCTAGTCTCTTTTAAGTAAACAATACAGGATTCATACAGTGTTTCATGTGATGTTAACTGGAATTGAGGATTTCCCGCATCTTAACTACTTTTTCTACACTAAGAACTGACTTGGCCAATCTCTTTTAGCTGTTCTAAACGAGTTCTCATCTGTTTACAGTCATTTTCTCTGAATTATCCATGTTTTCATGTAGTTTCCTATATTCTTCCTTCTGGTCCAAGTATAAGCTTTGCCCACTTTATCAAACAACTTCCTACACACTGTTATGAACAGAGGCAGCTCGGGAACATTGTCTCTCATCTGTGTTACAGAGTGTACTACTCCATTTCAGTGAAGTGTAAGGCTTTCCAAAGCTGCCGAACGTGTTTCTTTCTCTATTTCAATGGTATTCTGCCTTGTATAACACACATTTACAAATCTAGTCTGTTTTAAGTAAACAATACAGGATTCATACAGTGTTTCATGTGATCTTAAATCGAATTGAGGATTTCCCGCATCTTAACTACCTTTTCTACACTAAGAACTGACTTGGGCAATCTCTTTCAGCTGTTCTAAACGAGTTCTCATCTGTTTACAGTCATTTTCTCTGAATTATCCATGTTTTCATGTAGTTTCCTATATTCTTCCTTCTGGTCCAAGTATAAGTTTTGCCCACTTTATCAAACAACTTCCTAAACACTGTTATGAACAGAGGCAGCGCCTGAACATTGTCTCTCAACTGTGTTACAGAGTGTATTCCTACATTTCAGTGAAGTGCAAGGCTTTCCAAAGCTGCTGAATGTGTTTCTTTCTCTATTTCTATGGTATTCTGCCTTGTATAACACACATTTACCACTCTAGTCTCTTTTAAGTAAACAATACAGGATTCATACAGTGTTTCATGTGATCTTAACTCGACTTGAAGATTTCCCGCATCTTAACTACCTTTTCTACACTAAGAACTGACTTGGGCAATCTCTTTCAGCTGTTCTAAACGAGTTCTCATCTGTTTACAGTCATTTTCTCTGAATTATCCATCTTTTCATTTAGTTTCATATACTCTTCCTTCTGGTCCAAGTATAAGGTTTGCCCACTTTATCAAACAACTTCCTACACACTGTTATAAACAGAGGCAGCTCGGCAACATTATCTTTCAACTGTGTATACAGAGGGTAGTACTACATTTCAGTGAAGTGTAAGGCTTTCCAAAGCTGCCGAATGTGTTTCTTTCTCTATTTCAATGGTATTCTGCCTTGTTTAACACACATTTAACACTCTAGTCTCCTTTAAGTAAACAATACAGGATTCATACAGTGTTTCATGTGATCTTAACTGGAATTAAGGATTTCCCAGATCTTAGCTACCTTTTCTACACTAAGAACTGACTTGGAGAATCACTTTGAGCTATTCTAAACCAGTTCTCATCAGTTTACAGTCATTTTATCTGAATTATCCATGTTTTCATGTAGTTTCCTATATTCTTCCTTCTGGTCCAAGTATAAGCTTTGCCCACTTTATCAAACAACTTCCTACACACTGTTATAAACAGAGGCAGCTTGGGAACACTGTGTCTCAACTGTGTTACAGAGTGTAGTACTACATTTCAGTGAAGTGTAAGGCTTTCCAAATCGCCGAATGTGTTTCTTTCTCTATTTCAATGGTATTCTGCCTTGTATAACACACATTTACCACTCTAGTCTCTTTTAAGTAAACAATACAGGATTCATACAGTGTTTCATGTGATCTTAACGCAAATTAAGGATTTCCCGGATCTTAGCTACCTTTTCTACACTAAGAACTGACTTGGAGAATCTCTATGAGCTGTTCTAAACGAGTTCTCATCTGTTTACAGTCATTTTATCTGATTTATCCATGTTTTCATGTAGTTCCCTATATTCTTCCTTCTGGTCCAAGTATAAGCTTTGCCCACTTTATCAAACAACTTCCTACACACTGTTATGAACTGAGGCAGCTCGGGAACATTGTCTCTGAACTGTGTTATAGAGTGTAGTACTACATTTCAGTGAAGTGTAAGGCCTTCCAAAGCTGCCGAACGTGTTTCTTTCACTATTTCAATGGTATTCTGCCTTGTATAACACACATTTACCACTCTAGTCTCTTTTAAGTAAACAATACAGGATTCATAGAGTGTTTCATGTGATCTTAACTCGAATTAAGGATTTCCCGGATCTTAGCTACCTTTTCTACACTAAGAACTGACTTGGAGAATCACTTTGAGCTGTTCTAAACCAGTTCTCATCTGTTTACAGTCATTTTCTCTGAATTATCCATGTTTTCATGTAATTTCCTATATTCTTCCTTCTGGTCCAAGTATAAGCTTTGCCCACTTTATCAAACAACTTCCTACACACTGTTATAAACAGAGGCAGCTTGGGAACACTGTCTCTCAACTTTGTTAGTACTACATTTCAATGAAGTGTAAGGCTTCCAAAGCTGCCGAATGTGTTTCTTTCTCTATTTCTATGGTATTCTGCCTTGTATAACACACATTTACCAGTCTAGTCTCTTTTAAGTAAACAATACAGGATTCATACAGTGTTTCATGTGATCTTAACTCGAATTAAGGATTTCCCGGATCTTAGCTACCTTTTCTACACTAAGAACTGACTTGGAGAATCTCTTTTTAGCTGATCTAAACCAGTTCTTATCTGTTTACAGTCATTTTCTCTGAATTATCCAAGTTTTCATGTAGTTTCCTATATTCTTTCTTCTGGTCCAAGTATAAGCTTTGCCCACTTTATCAAACAACTTCCTACACTCTGTTATAAACAGAGGCAGCTGGGCAACATTATCTTTCAAGTGTGTTACAGAGTGTAGTACTACATTTCAGTGAAGTGTAAGGCTTTCCAAATCGCCGAATGTGTTTCTTTCTCTATTTCAATGGTATTCTGCCTTGTATAACACACATTTACCACTCTAGTCACTTTTAAGTAAACAATACAGGATTCATACAGTGTTTCATGTGATCTTAACTCAAATTAAGGATTTCCCAGAATTTAGCTACCTTTTCTACACTAAGAACTGACTTGGAGAATCTTTATGAGCTGTTCTAAACGAGTTCGCATCTGTTTACAGTCATTTTCTCTGTATTATCCATGTTTTAATGTAGTTTCCTATATTCTTCCTTCTGGTCCAAGTATAATCTTTGCCCACTTTAGCAAACAACTTCCTACACACTGTTATGAACTGAGGCAGCTCGGGAACATTGTCTCTCAACTGTGTTATAGAGTGTAGTACTACATTTCAGTGAAGTGTAAGGCCTTCAAAAGCTGCCGAACGTGTTTCTTTCACTATTTCAATGGTATTCTGCCTTGTATAACACACATTTACCACTCTAGTCTCTTTTAAGTAAACAATACAGGATTCATAGAGTGTTTCATGTGATCTTAACTCGAATTAAGGATTTCCCGGATCTTAGCTACCTTTTCTACACTAAGAACTGACTTGGAGAATCTCTTTTTAGCTGCTCTAAACCAGTTCTTATCTGTTTACAGTCATTTTCTCTGAATTATCCAAGTTTTCATGTAGTTTCCTATATTCTTTCTTCTGGTCCAAGTATAAGGTTTGCCCACTTTATCAAACAAATTCCTACACACTGTTATAAACAGAGGCAGCTCGGCAACATTATCTTTCAACTGTGTATACAGAGTGTAGTACTACATTTCAGTGAAGTGTAAGGCTTTCCAAAGCTGCCGAATGTGTTTCTTTCTCTATTTCAATGGTATTCTGCCTGCTATAACACACATTTAACACTCTAGTCTCCTTTAAGTAAACAATACAGGATTCATACAGTGTTTCATGTGATCTTAACGGGAATTAAGGATTTCCCAGATCTTAGCTACCTTTTCTACACTAAGAACTGACTTGGAGAATCACTTTGAGCTGTTCTAAACCAGTTCTCATCAGTTTACAGTCATTTTCTCTGAATTATCCATGTTTTCATGTAGTTTCCTATATTCTTCCTTCTGGTCCAAGTATAAGCTTTGCCCACTTTATCAAACAACTTCCTACACACTGTTATAAACAGAGGCAGCTTGGGAACACTGTCTCTCAACTTTGTTACAGAGTGCAGTACTACATTTCAATGAAGTGTAAGGCTTTCCAAAGCTGCCGAATATGTTTCTTTCTCTATTTCAATGGTATTCTGCCTGCTATAACACACATTTAACACTCTAGTCTCCTTTAAGTAAACAATACAGGATTCATACAGTGTTTCATGTGATCTTAACGGGAATTAAGGATTTCCCAGATCTTAGCTACCTTTTCTACACTAAGAACTGACTTGGAGAATCACTTTGAGCTGTTCTAAACCAGTTCTCATCAGTTTACAGTCATTTTCTCTGAATTATCCATGTTTTCATGTAGTTTCCTATATTCTTCCTTCTGGTCCAAGTATAAGCTTTGCCCACTTTATCAAACAACTTCCTATACACTGTTATGAACTGAGGCAGCTTGGGAACACTGTCTCTCAACTTTGTTACAGAGTGCAGTACTACATTTCAATGAAGTGTAAGGCTTTCCAAAGCTGCCGAATATGTTTCTTTCTCTATTTCTATGGTATTCTGCCTTGTATAACACACATTTAACACTCTAGTCTCTTTTAAGTAAACAATAAAGGATTCATACAGTGTTTCATGTGATCTTAACTCGAATTAAGGGTTTCCCGGATCTTAACTACCTTTTCTACACTAAGAACTGACTTGGGCAATCTCTTTCAGCTGTTCTAAACGAGTTCTCATCTGTTTACAGTCATTTTCTCTGAATTATCCCTGTTTTCATGTAGTTTCTTATATTCTGCTTTCTGGTACAAGTATAATCTTTGCCCACTTTATCAAACAACTTACTACACACTGTTATGAAGAGAGGCAGCTCGGGAACATTGTATCTCAACTGCGTTACAGAGTGCATTCCTACATTTCCGTGAAGTGTAAGGCTTTCCAAAGCTGCCGAATGTGTTTCTTTCTCTATTTCAATAGTATTCTGCCTTGTATAACACACATTTACCACTCTAGTCTCTTTTAAGTAAACAATACAGGATTCATACAGTGTTTCATGTGATCTTAACTGGAATTGAGGATTTCCCGCATCTTAACTACTTTTTCTACACTAAGAACTGACTTGGCCAATCTCTTTCAGCTGTTCTAAACGAGTTCTCATCTGTTTACAGTCATTTTCTCTGAATTATCCAAGTTTTCATGTAGTTTCCTATATTCTTCCTTCTGGTCCAAGTATAAGCTTTGCCCACTTTATCAAACAACTTCCTACACACTGTTATGAACAGAGGCAGCTCGGGAACATTGTCTCTCATCTGTGTTACAGAGTGTACTACTCCATTTCAGTGAAGTGTAAGGCTTTCCAAAGCTGCAGAACGTGTTTCTTTCTCTATTTCAATGGTATTCTGCCTTGTATAACACACATTTACAAATCTAGTCTGTTTTAAGTAAACAATACAGGATTCATACAGTGTTTCATGTGATCTTAACTCGAATTGAGGATTTCCCGCATCTTAACTACCTTTTCTACACTAAGAACTGACTTGGGCAATCTCTTTCAGCTGTTCTAAACGAGTTCTCATCTGTTTACAGTCATTTTCTCTGAATTATCCATGTTTTCATGTAGTTTCCTATATTCTTCCTTCTGGTCCAAGTATAAGCTTTGCCCACTTTATCAAGCAACTTCCTACACACTGTTATGAACAGAGACAGCTCGGGAACATTGTCTCTGAACTGTGTTATAGAGTGTAGTACTACATTTCAGTGAAGTGTAAGGCTTTCCAAATCGCCGAATGTGTTTCTTTCTCTATTTCAATGGTATTCTGCCTTGTATAACACACATTTACCACTCTAGTCACTTTTAAGTAAACAATACAGGATTCATACAGTGTTTCATGTGATCTTAACTCAAATTAAGGATTTCCCGGATCTTAGCTACCTTTTCTACACTAAGAACTGACTTGGAGAATCTCTATGAGCTGTTCTAAACGAGTTCGCATCTGTTTACAGTCATTTTCTCTGTATTATCCATGTTTTAATGTAGTTTCCTATATTCTTCCTTCTGGTCCAAGTATAATCTTTGCCCACTTTAGCAAACAACTTCCTACACACTGTTATGAACTGAGGCAGCTCGGGAACATTGTCTCTCAACTGTGTTACAGAGTGTAGTACTACATTTCAGTGAAGCCTAAGGCTTTCCAAAGCTGCCGAATGTGTTTCTTTCTCTATTTCAATGGTATTCTGCCTTGTATAACACACATTTACCACTCTAGTCTCTTTTAAGTAAAGAATACAGGATTCATAGTGTTTCATGTGATCTTAACTCGAATTAAGGATTACCCAGATCTTATCTACCTTTTCTACACTAAGAACTGACTTGGAGAATCTCTTTTTAGCTGCTCTAAACCAGTTCTTATCTGTTTACAGTCATTTTCTCTGAATTATCCAAGTTTTCATGTAGTTTCCTATATTCTTTCTTCTGGTCCAAGTATAAGGTTTGCCCACTTTAGCAAACAACTTCCTACACACTGTTATAAACAGAGGCAGCTCGGCAACATTATCTTTCAACTGTGTATACAGAGTGTAGTACTACATTTCAGTGAAGTGTAAGGCTTTCCAAAGCTGCCGAATGTGTTTCTTTCTCTATTTCAATGGTATTCTGCCTTCTATAACACACATTTAACACTCTAGTCTCCTTTAAGTAAACAATACAGGATTCACACAGTGTTTCATGTGATCTTAACTGGAATTAAGGATTTCCCAGATCTTAGCTACCTTTTCTACACTAAGAACTGACTTGGAGAATCACTTTGAGCTGTTCTAAACCAGTTCTCATCAGTTTACAGTCATTTTCTCTGAATTATCCATGTTTTCATGTAGTTTCCTATATTCTTCATGTGGTCCAAGTATAAGCTTTGCCCACTTTATCAAACAACTTCCTACACACTGTTATGAACAGAGGCAGCTGGGGAACATTGTCTCTCAACTGTGTTATAGAGTGTAGTACTACATTTCAGTGAAGTGTAAGGCCTTCCAAAGCTGCCGAACGTGTTTCTTTCACTATTTCAATGGTATTCTGCCTTGTATAACACACATTTACCACTCTAGTCTCTTTTAAGTAAACAATACAGGATTCATAGAGTGTTTCATGTGATCCTAACTCGAATTAAGGATTTCCCGGATCTTAGCTACCTTTTCTACACTAAGATCTGACTTGGAGAATCTCTTTTTAGCTGCTCTAAACCAGTTCTTATCTGTTTACAGTCATTTTCTCTTAATTATCCAAGTTTTCATGTAGTTTCCTATATTCTTTCTTCTGGTCCAAGTATAAGGTTTGCCCACTTTATCAAACAACTTCCTACACACTGTTATAAACAGAGGCAGCTCGTCAACATTATCTTTCAACTGTGTATACAGAGTGTAGTACTACATTTCAGTGAAGTGTAAGGCTTTCCAAAGCTTCCGAATGTGTTTCTTTCTCTATTTCAATGGTATTCTGCCTTGTATAACACACATTTAACACTCTAGTCTCCTTTAAGTAAACAATACAGGATTCATACAGTGTTTCATGTGATCTTAACTGGAATTAAGGATTTCCCAGATCTTAGCTACCTTTTCTACACTAAGAACTGACTTGGAGAATCACTTTGAGCTGTTCTAAACCAGTTCTCATCAGTTTACAGTCATTTTCTCTGAATTATCCATGTTTTCATGTAGTTTCCTATATTCTTCCTTCTGGTCCAAGTATAAGCTTTGCCCACTTTATCAAACAACTTCCTACACACTGTTATAAACAGAGGCAGCTTGGGAACACTGTCTCTCAACTGTGTTACAGAGTGTAGTACTACATTTCAGTGAAGTGTAAGGCTTCCAAAGCTGCCGAATGTGTTTCTTTCTCTATTTCTATGGTATTCTGCCTTGTATAACACACATTTACCAGTCTAGTCTCTTTTAAGTAAACAATACAGGATTCATACAGTGTTTCATGTGATCTTAACTCGAATTAAGGATTTCCCGGATCTTAGCTACCTTTTCTACACAAAGAACTGACTTGGAGAATCTCTATGAGCTGTTCTAAACGAGTTCTCATCTGTTTACAGTCATTTTCTCTGTATTATCCATGTTTTCATGTAGTTTCCTATATTCTTCCTTCTGGTCCAAGTATAATCTTTGCCCACTTTAGCAAACAACTTCCTACACACTGTTATGAACTGAGGCAGCTCGGGAACATTGTCTCTCAACTGTGTTATAGAGTGTAGTACTACATTTCAGTGAAGTGTAAGGCCTTCCAAAGCTGCCGAACGTGTTTCTTTCACTATTTCAATGGTATTCTGCCTTGTATAACACTCATTTACCACTCTAGTCTCTTTTAAGTAAACAATACAGGATTCATAGAGTGTTTCATGTGATCTTAACTCGAATTAAGGATTTCCCGGATCTTAGCTACCTTTTCTACACTAAGAACTGACTTGGAGAATCTCTTTTTAGCTGCTCTAAACCAGTTCTTATCTGTTTACAGTCATTTTCCCTGAATTATCCAAGTTTTCATGTAGTTTCCTATATTCTTTCTTCTGGTCCAAGTATAAGGTTTGCCCACTTTATCAAACAACTTCCTACACACTGTTATAAACAGAGGCAGCTCAGCAACATTATCTTTCAACTGTGTATACAGAGTGTAGTACTACATTTCAGTGAAGTGTAAGGCTTTCCAAAGCTGCTGAATGTGTCTCTTTCTCTATTTCAATGGTATTCTGCCTTGTATAACACACATTTAACACTCTAGTCTCCTTTAAGTAAACAATACAGGATTCATACAGTGTTTCATGTGATCTTAACTGGAATTAAGGATTTCCCAGATCTTAGCTACCTTTTCTACACTAAGAACTGACTTGGAGAATCACTTTGAGCTGTTCTAAACCAGTTCTCATCTGTTTACAGTCATTTTCTCTGAATTATCAAAGTTTTCATGTAGTTTCCTATATTCTTTCTTCTGGTCCAAGTATAAGCTTTGCCCACTTTATCAAACAACTTCCTACACTCTGTTATAAACAGAGGCAGCTGGGCAACATTATCTTTCAAGTGTGTTACAGAGTGTAGTACTACATTTCAGTGAAGTGTAAGGCTTTCCAAATCGCCGAATGTGTTTCTTTCTCTATTTCAATGGTATTCTGCCTTGTATAACACACATTTACCACTCTAGTCACTTTTAAGTAAACAATACAGGATTCATACAGTGTTTCATGTGATCTTAACTCAAATTAAGGATTTCCCGGATCTTAGCTACCTTTTCTACACTAAGAACTGACTTGGAGAATCTCTATGAGCTGTTCTAAACGAGTTCGCATCTGTTTACAGTCATTTTCTCTGTATTATCCATGTTTTAATGTAGTTTCCTATATTCTTCCTTCTGGTCCAAGTATAATCTTTGCCCACTTTAGCAAACAACTTCCTACACACTGTTATGAACTGAGGCAGCTCGGGAACATTGTCTCTCAACTGTGTTACAGAGTGTAGTACTACATTTCAGTGAAGCCTAAGGCTTTCCAAAGCTGCCGAATGTGTTTCTTTCTCTATTTCAATGGTATTCTGCCTTGTATAACACACATTTACCACTCTAGTCTCTTTTAAGTAAAGAATACAGGATTCATAGTGTTTCATGTGATCTTAACTCGAATTAAGGATTACCCAGATCTTATCTACCTTTTCTACACTAAGAACTGACTTGGAGAATCTCTTTTTAGCTGCTCTAAACCAGTTCTTATCTGTTTACAGTCATTTTCTCTGAATTATCCAAGTTTTCATGTAGTTTCCTATATTCTTTCTTCTGGTCCAAGTATAAGGTTTGCCCACTTTAGCAAACAACTTCCTACACACTGTTATAAACAGAGGCAGCTCGGCAACATTATCTTTCAACTGTGTATACAGAGTGTAGTACTACATTTCAGTGAAGTGTAAGGCTTTCCAAAGCTGCCGAATGTGTTTCTTTCTCTATTTCAATGGTATTCTGCCTTCTATAACACACATTTAACACTCTAGTCTCCTTTAAGTAAACAATACAGGATTCATACAGTGTTTCATGTGATCTTA
The DNA here is from genome assembly GCF_964339955.1 of Pipistrellus hanaki. Classification (NCBI taxonomy): domain Eukaryota; kingdom Metazoa; phylum Chordata; class Mammalia; order Chiroptera; family Vespertilionidae; genus Pipistrellus; species Pipistrellus hanaki. The sequence goes on along the minus strand of NW_028182266.1, from coordinate 104,540 downwards.
ACTGGAATTAAGGATTTCCCAGATCTTAGCTACCTTTTCTACACTAAGAACTGACTTGGAGAATCACTTTGAGCTGTTCTAAACCAGTTCTCATCAGTTTACAGTCATTTTCTCTGAATTATCCATGTTTTCATGTAGTTTCCTATATTCTTCATGTGGTCCAAGTATAAGCTTTGCCCACTTTATCAAACAACTTCCTACACACTGTTATGAACAGAGGCAGCTCGGGAACATTGTCTCTCAACTGTGTTATAGAGTGTAGTACTACATTTCAGTGAAGTGTAAGGCCTTCCAAAGCTGCCGAACGTGTTTCTTTCACTATTTCAATGGTATTCTGCCTTGTATAACACACATTTACCACTCTAGTCTCTTTTAAGTAAACAATACAGGATTCATAGAGTGTTTCATGTGATCCTAACTCGAATTAAGGATTTCCCGGATCTTAGCTACCTTTTCTACACTAAGATCTGACTTGGAGAATCTCTTTTTAGCTGCTCTAAACCAGTTCTTATCTGTTTACAGTCATTTTCTCTTAATTATCCAAGTTTTCATGTAGTTTCCTATATTCTTTCTTCTGGTCCAAGTATAAGGTTTGCCCACTTTATCAAACAACTTCCTACACACTGTTATAAACAGAGGCAGCTCGTCAACATTATCTTTCAACTGTGTATACAGAGTGTAGTACTACATTTCAGTGAAGTGTAAGGCTTTCCAAAGCTTCCGAATGTGTTTCTTTCTCTATTTCAATGGTATTCTGCCTTGTATAACACACATTTAACACTCTAGTCTCCTTTAAGTAAACAATACAGGATTCATACAGTGTTTCATGTGATCTTAACTGGAATTAAGGATTTCCCAGATCTTAGCTACCTTTTCTACACTCAGAACTGACTTGGAGAATCACTTTGAGCTGTTCTAAACCAGTTCTCATCAGTTTACAGTCATTTTCTCTGAATTATCCATGTTTTCATGTAGTTTCCTATATTCTTCCTTCTGGTCCAAGTATAAGCTTTGCCCACTTTATCAAACAACTTCCTACACACTGTTATAAACAGAGGCAGCTTGGGAACACTGTCTCTCAACTGTGTTACAGAGTGTAGTACTACATTTCAGTGAAGTGTAAGGCTTCCAAAGCTGCCGAATGTGTTTCTTTCTCTATTTCTATGGTATTCTGCCTTGTATAACACACATTTACCAGTCTAGTCTCTTTTAAGTAAACAATACAGGATTCATACAGTGTTTCATGTGATCTTAACTCGAATTAAGGATTTCCCGGATCTTAGCTACCTTTTCTACACAAAGAACTGACTTGGAGAATCTCTATGAGCTGTTCTAAACGAGTTCTCATCTGTTTACAGTCATTTTCTCTGTATTATCCATGTTTTCATGTAGTTTCCTATATTCTTCCTTCTGGTCCAAGTATAATCTTTGCCCACTTTAGCAAACAACTTCCTACACACTGTTATGAACTGAGGCAGCTCGGGAACATTGTCTCTCAACTGTGTTATAGAGTGTAGTACTACATTTCAGTGAAGTGTAAGGCCTTCCAAAGCTGCCGAACGTGTTTCTTTCACTATTTCAATGGTATTCTGCCTTGTATAACACTCATTTACCACTCTAGTCTCTTTTAAGTAAACAATACAGGATTCATAGAGTGTTTCATGTGATCTTAACTCGAATTAAGGATTTCCCGGATCTTAGCTACCTTTTCTACACTAAGAACTGACTTGGAGAATCTCTTTTTAGCTGCTCTAAACCAGTTCTTATCTGTTTACAGTCATTTTCCCTGAATTATCCAAGTTTTCATGTAGTTTCCTATATTCTTTCTTCTGGTCCAAGTATAAGGTTTGCCCACTTTATCAAACAACTTCCTACACACTGTTATAAACAGAGGCAGCTCAGCAACATTATCTTTCAACTGTGTATACAGAGTGTAGTACTACATTTCAGTGAAGTGTAAGGCTTTCCAAAGCTGCTGAATGTGTCTCTTTCTCTATTTCAATGGTATTCTGCCTTGTATAACACACATTTAACACTCTAGTCTCCTTTAAGTAAACAATACAGGATTCATACAGTGTTTCATGTGATCTTAACTGGAATTAAGGATTTCCCAGATCTTAGCTACCTTTTCTACACTAAGAACTGACTTGGAGAATCACTTTGAGCTGTTCTAAACCAGTTCTCATCTGTTTACAGTCATTTTCTCTGAATTATCCATGTTTTCATGTAGTTTCCTATATTCTTCCTTCTGGTCCAAGTATAATCTTTGCGCACTTTAGCAAACAACTTCCTACACACTGTTATGAACTGAGGCAGCTCGGGAACATTGTCTCTCAACTGTGTTATAGAGTGTAGTACTACATTTCAGTGAAGTGTAAGGCCTTCCAAAGCTGCCGAACGTGTTTCTTTCACTATTTCAATGGTATTCTGCCTTGTATAACACACATTTACCACTCTAATCTCTTTTAAGTAAACAATACAGGATTCATAGAGTGTTTCATGTGATCTTAACTCGAATTAAGGATTTCCCGGATCTTAGCTACCTTTTCTACACTAAGAACTGACTTGGAGAATCTCTTTTTAGCTAATCTAAACCAGTTCTTATCTGTTTACAGTCATTTTCTCTGAATTATCCAAGTTTACATGTAGTTTCCTATATTCTTTCTTCTGGTCCAAGTATAAGCTTTGCCCACTTTATCAAACAACTTCCTACACTCTGTTATAAACAGAGGCAGCTGGGCAACATTATCTTTCAACTGTGTTACAGAGTGTAGTACTACATTTCCGTGAAGTGTAAGGCTTTCCAAATCGCCGAATGTGTTTCTTTCTCTATTTCAATGGTATTCTGCCTTGTATAACACACATTTACCACTCTAGTCACTTTTAAGTAAACAATACAGGATTCATACAGTGTTTCATGTGATCTCAACTCAAATTAAGGATTTCCCGGATCTTAGCTACCTTTTCTACACTAAGAACTGACTTGGAGAATCTCTATGAGCTGTTCTAAACGAGTTCGCATCTGTTTACAGTCATTTTCTCTGTATTATCCATGTTTTAATGTAGTTTCCTATATTCTTCCTTCTGGTCCAAGTATAATCTTTGCCCACTTTAGCCCACAACTTCCTACACACTGTTATGAACTGAGGCAGCTCGGGAACATTGTCTCTCAACTGTGTTATAGAGTGTAGTACTACATTTCAGTGAAGTGTAAGGCCTTCCAAAGCTGCCGAACGTGTTTCTTTCACTATTTCAATGGTATTCTGCCTTGTATAACACACATTTACCACTCTAGTCTCTTTTAAGTAAACAATACAGGATTCATAGAGTGTTTCATGTGATCTTAACTCGAATTAAGGATTTCCCGGATCTTAGCTACCTTTTCTACACTAAGAACTGACTTGGAGAAACTCTTTTTAGCTGCTCTAAACCAGTTCTTATCTGTTTACAGTCATTTTCTCTGAATTATCCAAGTTTTCATGTAGTTTCCTATATTCTTTCTTCTGGTCCAAGTATAAGGTTTGCCCACTTTATCAAACAACTTCCTACACACTGTTATAAACAGAGGCAGCTCGGCAACATTATCTTTCAACTGTGTATACAGAGTGTAGTACTACATTTCAGTGAAGTGTAAGGCTTTCCAAAGCTGCCGAATGTGTTTCTTTCTCTATTTCAATGGTATTCTGCCTTGTATAACACACATTTAACACTCTAGTCTCGTTTAAGTAAACAATACAGGATTCATACAGTGTTTCATGTGATCTTAAGTGGAATTAAGGATTTCCCAGATCTTAGCTACCTTTTCTACACTAAGAACTGACTTGGAGAATCACTGTGAGCTGTTCTAAACCAGTTCTCATCAGTTTACAGTCATTTTCTCTGAATTATCCATGTTTTCATGTAGTTTCCTATATTCTTCCTTCTGGTCCAAGTATAAGCTTTGCCCACTTTATCAAACAACTTCCTACACACTGTTATAAACAGAGGCAGCTTGGGAACACTGTCTCTCAACTGTGTTACAGAGTGTCGTACTACATTTCAGTGAAGTGTAAGGCTTCCAAAGCTGGCGAATGTGTTTCTTTCTCTATTTCTATGGTATTCTGCCTTGTATAACACACATTTACCAGTCTAGTCACTTTTAAGTAAACAATACAGGATTCATACAGTGTTTCATGTGATCTTAACTCGAATTAAGGATTTCCCGGATCTTAGCTACCTTTTCTACACTAAGAACTGACTTGGAGAATCTCTATGAGCTGTTCTAAACGAGTTCTCATCTGTTTACAGTCATTTTCTCTGTATTATCCATGTTTTAATGTAGTTTCCTATATTCTTCCTTCTGGTCCAAGTATAATCTTTGCGAACTTTAGCAAACAACTTCCTACACACTGTTATGAACTGAGGCAGCTCGGGAACATTGTCTCTCAACTGTGTTATAGAGTGTAGTACTACATTTCAGTGAAGTGTAAGGCCTTCCAAAGCTGCCGAACATGTTTCTTTCACTATTTCAATGGTATTCTGCCTTGTATAACACACATTTACCACTCTAGTCTCTTTTAAGTAAACAATACAGGATTCATAGAGTGTTTCATGTGATCTTAACTCGAATTAAGGATTTCCCGGATCTTAGCTACCTTTTCTACACTAAGAACTGACTTGGAGAATCTCTTTTTAGCTGCTCTAAACCAGTTCTTATCTGTTTACAGTCATTTTCTCTGAATTATCCAAGTTTTCATGTAGTTTCCTATATTCTTTCTTCTGGTCCAAGTATAAGGTTTGCCCACTTTATCAAACAACTTCCTACACACTGTTATAAACAGAGGCAGCTCGGCAACATTATCTTTCAACTGTGTATACAGAGTGTAGTACTACATTTCAGTGAAGTGTAAGGCTTTCCAAAGATGCCGAATGTGTCTCTTTCTCTATTTCAATGGTATTCTGCCTTGTATAACACACATTTAACACTCTAGTCTCCTTTAAGTAAACAATACAGGATTCATACAGTGTTTCATGTGATCTTAACTGGAATTAAGGATTTCCCAGATCTTAGCTACCTTTTCTACACTAAGAACTGACTTGGAGAATCACTTTGAGCTGTTCTAAACCAGTTCTCATCTGTTTACAGTCATTTTCTCTGAATTATCCATGTTTTCATGTAGTTTCCTATATTCTTCCTTCTGGTCCAAGTATAAGCTTTGCCCACTTTATCAAACAACTTCCTACACACTGTTATAAACAGAGGCAGCTTGGGAACACTGTCTCTCAACTGTGTTACAAAGTGTAGTACTACATTTCATTGAAGTGTAAGGCTTTCCAAATCGCCGAATGTGTTTCTTTCTCTATTTCAATGGTATTCTGCCTTGTATAACACACATTTACCACTCTAGTCTCTTTTAAGTAAACAATACAGGATTCATACAGTGTTTCATGTGATCTTAACGCAAATTAAGCATTTCCCGGATCTTAGCTACCTTTTCTACACTAAGAACTGACTTGGAGAATCTCTATGATCTGTTCTAAACGAGTTCTCATCTGTTTACAGTCATTTTCTCTGAATTATCCATGTTTTCATGTAGTTTCCTATATTCTTCTTTCTGGTCCAAGTATAAGCTTTGCCCACTTTATCATACAACTTCCTAAACACTGTTATGAACAGAGGGAGCTCCTGAACATTGTCTCTCAACTGTGTTACAGAGTGTATTCCTACATTTCAGTGAAGTGCAAGGCTTTCCAAAGCTGACGAATGTGTTTCTTTCTCTATTTCAATGGTATTCTGCCTTGTATAACACACATTTACCACTCTAGTCTCTTTTAAGTAAACAATACAGGATTCATACAGTGTTTCATGTGATCTTAACGCAAATTAAGGATTTCCCGCATCTTAACTACCTTTTCTACACTAAGAACTGACTTGGGCAATCTCTTTCAGCTGTTCTAAACGAGTTCTCATCTGTTTACAGTCATTTTCTCTGAATTATCCATGTTTTCATGTAGTTTCCTATATTCTTCCTTCTGGTCCAAGTATAAGCTTTGCCCACTTTATCAAACAACTTCCTACACACTGTTATAAACAGAGGCAGCTTGGGAACACTGTCTCTCAACTTTGTTACAGAGTGTAGTACTACATTTCAATGAAGTGTAAGGCTTTCCAAAGCTGCCGAATGTGTTCCTTTCTCAATTTCTATGGTATTCTGCCTTGTATAACACACATTTACCAGTCTAGTCTCTTTTAAGTAAACAATACAGGATTCATACAGTGTTTCATGTGATCTTAACTCGAATTAAGTATTTCCTGGATCTTAGCTACCTTTTCTACACTAAGAACTGACTTGGAGAATATCTTTTTAGCTGATCTAAACCAGTTCTTATCTGTTTACAGTCATTTTCTCTGAATTATCCAAGTTTTCATGAAGTTTCCTATATTCTTTCTTCTGGTCCAAGTATAAGCTTTGCCCACTTTATCAAACAACTTCCTACACTCTGTTATAAACAGAGGCAGCTGGGCAACATTATCTTTCAACTGTGTTACAGAGTGTAGTACTACATTTCAGTGAAGTGTAAGGCTTTCCAAATCGCCGAGTGTGTTTCTTTCTCTATTTCAATGGTATTCTGCCTTGTATAACACAGATTTACCACTCTAGTCACTTTTAAGTAAACAATACAGGATTCATACAGTGTTTCATGTGATCTTAACTGGAATTAAGGATTTCCCGGATCTTAGCTACCTTTTCTACACTAAGAACTGACTTGGAGAATCACTTTGAGCTGTTCTAAACCAGTTCTCATCAGTTTACAGTCATTTTCTCTGAATTATCCATGTTTTGATGTAGTTTCCTATATTCTTCCTTCTGGTCCAAGTATAATCTTTGCGCACTTTAGCAAACAACTTCCTACACACTGTTATGAACTGAGGCAGCTCGGGAACATTGTCTCTCAACTGTGTTATAGAGTGTAGTACTACATTTCAGTGAAGTGTAAGGCCTTCCAAAGCTGCCGAACGTGTTTCTTTCACTATTTCAATGGTATTCTGCCTTGTATAACACACATTTACCACTCTAGTCTCTTTTAAGTAAACAATACAGGATTCATAGAGTGTTTCATGTGATCTTAACTCGAATTAAGGATTTCCCGGATCTTAGCTACCTTTTCTACACTAAGAACTGACTTGGAGAATCTCTTTTTAGCTAATCTAAACCAGTTCTTATCTGTTTACAGTCATTTTCTCTGAATTATCCAAGTTTACATGTAGTTTCCTATATTCTTTCTTCTGGTCCAAGTATAAGCTTTGCCCACTTTATCAAACAACTTCCTACACTATGTTATAAACAGAGGCAGCTGGGCAACATTATCTTTCAACTGTGTTACAGAGTGTAGTACTACATTTCCGTGAAGTGTAAGGCTTTCCAAATCGCCGAATGTGTTTCTTTCTCTATTTCAATGGTATTCTGCCTTGTATAACACACATTTACCACTCTAGTCACTTTTAAGTAAACAATACAGGATTCATACAGTGTTTCATGTGATCTCAACTCAAATTAAGGATTTCCCGGATCTTAGCTACCTTTTCTACACTAAGAACTGACTTGGAGAATCTCTATGAGCTGTTCTAAATGAGTTCGCATCTGTTTACAGTCATTTTCTCTGTATTATCCATGTTTTAATGTAGTTTCCTATATTCTTCTTTCTGGTCCAAGTATAATCTTTGCCCACTTTAGCAAACAACTTCCTACACACTGTTATGAACTGAGGCAGCTCGGGAACATTGTCTCTCAACTGTGTTATAGAGTGTATTACTACATTTCAGTGAAGTGTAAGGCCTTCCAAAGCTGCCGAACGTGTTTCTTTCACTATTTCAATGGTATTCTGCCTTGTATAACACACATTTACCACTCTAGTCTCTTTTAAGTAAACAATACAGGATTCATAGAGTGTTTCATGTGATCTTAACTCGAATTAAGGATTTCCCGGATCTTAGCTACCTTTTCTACACTAAGAAATGACTTGGAGAATCTCTTTTTAGCTGCTCTAAACCAGTTCTTATCTGTTTACAGTCATTTTCTCTGAATTATCCAAGTTTTCATGTAGTTTCCTATATTCTTTCTTCTGGTCCAAGTATAAGGTTTGCCCACTTTATCAAACAACTTCCTACACACTGTTATAAACAGAGGCAGCTCGGCAACATTATCTTTCAACTGTGTATACAGAGTGTAGTACTACATTTCAGTGAAGTGTAAGGCTTTCCAAAGCTGCCGAATGTGTTTCTTTCTCTATTTCAATGGTATTCTGCCTTGTATAACACACATTTAACACTCTAGTCTCGTTTAAGTAAACAATACAGGATTCATACAGTGTTTCATGTGATCTTAAGTGGAATTAAGGATTTCCCAGATCTTAGCTACCTTTTCTACACTAAGAACTGACTTGGAGAATCACTTTGAGCTGTTCTAAACCAGTTCTCATCAGTTTACAGTCATTTTCTCTGAATTATCCATGTTTTCATGTAATTTCCTATATTCTTCCTTCTGGTCCAAGTATAAGCTTTGCCCACTTTATCAAACAACTTCCTACACTCTGTTATAAACAGAGGCAGCTGGGCAACATTATCTTTCAACTGTGTTACAGAGTGTAGTACTACATTTCCGTGAAGTGTAAGGCTTTCCAAATCGCCGAATGTGTTTCTTTCTCTATTTCAATGGTATTCTGCCTTGTATAACACACATTTACCACTCTAGTCACTTTTAAGTAAACAATACAGGATTCATACAGTGTTTCATGTGATCTCAACTCAAATTAAGGATTTCCCAGATCTTAGCTACCTTTTCTACACTAAGAACTGACTTGGAGAATCACTTTGAGCTGTTCTAAACCAGTTCTCATCAGTTTACAGTCATTTTCTCTGAATTATCCATGTTTTCATGTAGTTTCCTATATTCTTCCTTCTGGTCCAAGTATAAGCTTTGCCCACTTTATCAAACAACTTCCTACACACTGTTATAAACAGAGGCAGCTTGGGAACACTGTCTCTCAACTGTGTTACAGAGTGTCGTACTACATTTCAGTGAAGTGTAAGGCTTCCAAAGCTGGCGAATGTGTTTCTTTCTCTATTTCTATGGTATTCTGCCTTGTATAACACACATTTACCAGTCTAGTCACTTTTAAGTAAACAATACAGGATTCATACAGTGTTTCATGTGATCTTAACTCGAATTAAGGATTTCCCGGATCTTAGCTACCTTTTCTACACTAAGAACTGACTTGGAGAATCTCTATGAGCTGTTCTAAACGAGTTCTCATCTGTTTACAGTCATTTTCTCTGTATTATCCATGTTTTAATGTAGTTTCCTATATTCTTCCTTCTGGTCCAAGTATAATCTTTGCGAACTTTAGCAAACAACTTCCTACACACTGTTATGAACTGAGGCAGCTCGGGAACATTGTCTCTCAACTGTGTTATAGAGTGTAGTACTACATTTCAGTGAAGTGTAAGGCCTTCCAAAGCTGCCGAACGTGTTTCTTTCACTATTTCAATGGTATTCTGCCTTGTATAACACACATTTACCACTCTAGTCTCTTTTAAGTAAACAATACAGGATTCATAGAGTGTTTCATGTGATCTTAACTCGAATTAAGGATTTCCCGGATCTTAGCTACCTTTTCTACACTAAGAACTGACTTGGAGAATCTCTTTTTAGCTGCTCTAAACCAGTTCTTATCTGTTTACAGTCATTTTCTCTGAATTATCCAAGTTTTCATGTAGTTTCCTATATTCTTTCTTCTGGTCCAAGTACAAGGTTTGCCCACTTTATCAAACAACTTCCTACACACTGTTATAAACAGAGGCAGCTCGGCAACATTATCTTTCAACTGTGTATACAGAGTGTAGTACTACATTTCAGTGAAGTGTAAGGCTTTCCAAAGCTGCCGAATGTGTCTCTTTCTCTATTTCAATGGTATTCTGCCTTGTATAACACACATTTAACACTCTAGTCTCCTTTAAGTAAACAATACAGGATTCATACAGTGTTTCATGTGATCTTAACTGGAATTAAGGATTTCCCAGATCTTAGCTACCTTTTCTACACTAAGAACTGACTTGGAGAATCACTTTGAGCTGTTCTAAACCAGTTCTCATCTGTTTACAGTCATTTTCTCTGAATTATCCATGTTTTCATGTAGTTTCCTATATTCTTCCTTCTGGTCCAAGTATAAGCTTTGCCCACTTTATCAAACAACTTCCTACACACTGTTATAAACAGAGGCAGCTTGGGAACACTGTCTCTCAACTTTGTTACAGAGTGTAGTACTACATTTCAATGAAGTGTAAGGCTTTCCAAAGCTGCCGAATGTGTTCCTTTCTCTATTTCTATGGTATTCTGCCTTGTATAACACACATTTACCAGTCTAGTCTCTTTTAAGTAAACAATACAGGATTCATACAGTGTTCCATGTGATCTTAACTCGAATTATGTATTTCCCGGATCTTAGCTACCTTTTCTACACTAAGAACTGACTTGGAGAATATCTTTTTAGCTGATCTAAACCAGTTCTTATCTGTTTACAGTCATTTTCTCTGAATTATCCAAGTTTTCATGTAGTTTCCTATATTCTTTCTTCTGGTTCAAGTATAAGCTTTGCCCACTTTATCAAACAACTTCCTACACTCTGTTATAAACAGAGGCAGCTGGGCAACATTATCTTTCAACTGTGTTACAGAGTGTAGTACTACATTTCAGTGAAGTGTAAGGCTTTCCAAATCGCCGAATGTGTTTCTTTCTCTATTTCAATGGTATTCTGCCTTGTATAACACACATTTACCACTCTAGTCACTTTTAAGTAAACAATACAGGATTCATACAGTGTTTCATGTGATCTTAACTCAAATTAAGGATTTCCCGGATCTTAGCTACCTTTTCTACACTAAGAACTGACTTGGAGAATCTCTATGAGCTGTTCTAAACGAGTTCGCATCTGTTTACACTCATTTTCTCTGTATTATCCATGTTTTAATGTAGTTTCCTATATTCTTCCTTCTGGTCCAAGTATAATCTTTGCCCACTTTAGCTAACAACTTCCTACACACTGTTATGAACTGAGGCAGCTCGGGAACATTGTCTCTCAACTGTGTTATAGAGTGTAGTACTACATTTCAGTGAAGTGTAAGGCCTTCCAAAGCTGCCGAACGTGTTTCTTTCACTATTTCAATGGTATTCTGCCTTGTATAACACACATTTACCACTCTAGGCTCTTTTAAGTAAACAATACAGGATTCATAGAGTGTTTCATGTGATCTTAACTCGAATTAAGGATTTCCCGGATCTTAGCTACCTTTTCTACACTAAGAACTGACTTGGAGAATCTCTTTTTAGCTGCTCTAAACCAGTTCTTATCTGTTTACAGTCATTTTCTCTGAATTATCCAAGTTTTCATGTAGTTTCCTATATTCTTTCTTCTAGTCCAAGTATAAGGTTTGCCCACTTTATCAAACAACTTCCTACACACTGTTATAAACAGAGACAGCTCGGCAACATTATCTTTCAACTGTGTATACAGAGTGTAGTACTACATTTCAGTGAAGTGTAAGGCTTTCCAAAGCTGCCGAATGTGTTTCTTTCTCAATTTCAATGGTATTCTGCCTTGTATAACACACATTTAACACTCTAGTCTCCTTTAAGTAAACAATACAGGATTCATACAGTGTTTCATGTGATCTTAACTGGAATTAAGGATTTCCCAGATCTTAGCTACCTTTTCTACACTAAGAACTGACTTGGAGAATCACTTTGAGCTGTTCTAAACCAGTTCTCATCAGTTTACAGTCATTTTCTCTGAATTATCCATGTTTTCATGTAGTTTCCTATATTCTTCCTTCTGGTCCAAGTATAAGCTTTGCCCACTTTATCAAACAACTTCCTACACACTGTTATAAACAGAGGCAGCTTGGGAACACTGTCTCTCAACTGTGTTACAGAGTGTAGTACTACATTTCAGTGAAGTGTAAGGCTTCCAAAGCTGGCGAATGTGTTTCTTTCTCTATTTCTATGGTATTCTGCCTTGTATAACACACATTTACCAGTCTAGTCTCTTTTAAGTAAAAAATACAGGATTCATACAGTGTTTCATGTGATCTTAACTCAAATTAAGGATTTCCCGGATCTTAGCTACCTTTTCTACACTAAGAACTGACTTGGAGAATCTCTATGAGCTGTTCTAAACGAGTTCGCATCTGTTTACAGTCATTTTCTCTGTATTATCCATGTTTTCATGTAGTTTCCTATATTCTTCCTTCTGGTCCAAGTATAATCTTTGCGAACTTTAGCAAACAACTTCCTACACACTGTTATGAACTGAGGCAGCTCGGGAACATTGTCTCTCAACTGTGTTATAGAGTGTAGTACTACATTTCAGTGAAGTGTAAGGCCTTCCAAAGCTGCCGAACGTGTTTCTTTCACTATTTCAATGGTATTCTGCCTTGTATAACACACATTTACCACTCTAGTCTCTTTTAAGTAAACAATACAGGATTCATAGAGTGTTTCATGTGATCTTAACTCGAATTAAGGATTTCCCGGATCTTAGCTACCTTTTCTACACTAAGAACTGACTTGGAGAATCTCTTTTTAGCTGCACTAAACCAGTTCTTATCTGTTTACAGTCATTTTCTCTGAATTATCCAAGTTTTCATGTAGTTTCCTATATTCTTTCTTCTGGTCCAAGTATAAGGTTTGCCCACTTTATCAAACAACTTCCTACACACTGTTAAAACAGAGGCAGCTCGGCAACATTATCTTTCAACTGTGTATACAGAGTGTAGTACTACATTTCAGTGAAGTGTAAGGCTTTCCAAAGCTGCCGAATGTGTTTCTTTCTCTATTTCAATGGTATTCTCCCTTGTATAACACACATTTAACACTCTAGTCTCCTTTAAGTAAACAATACAGGATTCATACAGTGTTTCATGTGATCTTAACTGGAATTAAGGATTTCCCAGATCTTAGCTACCTTTTCTACACTAAGAACTGACTTGGAGAATCACTTTGAGCTGTTCTAAACCAGTTCTCATCAGTTTACAGTCATTTTCTCTGAATTATCCATGTTTTCATGTAGTTTCCTATATTCTTCCTTCTGGTCCAAGTATAAGCTTTGCCCACTTTATCAAACAACTTCCTACACACTGTTATAAACAGAGGAAGCTTGGGAACACTGTCTCTCAACTGTGTTACAGAGTGTAGTACTACATTGCAGTGAAGTGTAAGGCTTCCAAAGCTGCCGAATGTGTTTCTTTCTCTATTTCTATGGTATTCTGCCTTGTATAACACACATTTACCAGTCTAGTCTCTTTTAAGTAAACAATACAGGATTCATACAGTGTTTCATGTGATCTTAACTCGTATTAAGGATTTCCCGGATCTTAGCTACCTTTTCTACACTAAGAACTGACTTGGAGAATCTCTATGAGCTGTTCTAAACGAGTTCTCATCTGTTTACAGTCATTTTCTCTGTATTATCCATGTTTTCATGTAGTTTCCTATATTCTTCCTTCTGGTCCAAGTATAATCTTTGCGCACTTTAGCAAACAACTTCCTACACACTGTTATGAACTGAGGCAGCTCGGGAACATTGTCTCTCAACTGTGTTATAGAGTGTAGTACTACATTTCAGTGAAGTGTAAGGCCTTCCAAAGCTGCCGAACGTGTTTCTTTCACTATTTCAATGGTATTCTGCCTTGTATAACACACATTTACCACTCTAGTCTCTTTTAAGTAAACAATACAGGATTCATAGAGTGTTTCATGTGATCTTAACTCGAATTAAGGATTTCCCGGATCTTAGCTACCTTTTCTACACTAAGAACTGACTTGGAGAATCTCTTTTTAGCTGCTCTAAACCAGTTCTTATCTGTTTACAGTCATTTTCTCTGAATTATCCAAGTTTTCATGTAGTTTCCTATATTCTTTCTTCTGGTCCAAGTATAAGGTTTGCCCACTTTATCAAACAACTTCCTACACACTGTTATAAACAGAGGCAGCTCGGCAACATTATCTTTCAACTGTGTATACAGAGTGTAGTACTACATTTCAGTGAAGTGTAAGGCTTTCCAAAGCTGCCGAATGTGTCTCTTTCTCTATTTCAATGGTATTCTGCCTTGTATAACACACATTTAACACTCTAGTCTCCTTTAAGTAAACAATACAGGATTCATACAGTGTTTCATGTGATCTTAACTGGAATTAAGGATTTCCCAGATCTTAGCTATCTTTTCTACACTAAGAACTGACTTGGAGAATCACTTTGAGCTGTTCTAAACCAGTTCTCATCTGTTTACAGTCATTTTCTCTGAATTATCCATGTTTTCATGTAGTTTCCTATATTCTTCCTTCTGGTCCAAGTATAAGCTTTGCACACTTTATCAAACAACTTCCTACACACTGTTATAAACAGAGGCAGCTTGGGAACACTGTCTCTCAACTGTGTTACAAAGTGTAGTACTACATTTCATTGAAGTGTAAGGCTTTCCAAATCGCCGAATGTGTTTCTTTCTCTATTTCAATGGTATTCTGCCTTGTATAGCACACATTTACCACTCTAGTCTCTTTTAAGTAAACAATACAGGATTCATACAGCGTTTCATGTGATCTTAACGCAAATTAAGGATTTCCCGGATCTTAGCTACCTTTTCTACACTAAGAACTGACTTGGAGAATCTCTATGAGCTGTTCTAAACGAGTTCTCATCTGTTTACAGTCATTTTCTCTGAATTATCCATGTTTTCATGTAGTTTCCTATATTCTTCTTTCTGGTCCAAGTATAAGCTTTGCCCACTTTATCATACAACTTCCTAAACACTGTTATGAACAGAGGGAGCTCCTGTACATTGTCTCTCAACTGTGTTACAGAGTGTATTCCTACATTTCAGTGAAGTGCAAGGCTTTCCAAAGCTGACGAATGTGTTTCTTTCTCTATTTCAATGGTATTCTGCCTTGTATAACACACATTTACACTCTAGTCTCTTTTAAGTAAACAATACAGGATTCATACAGTGTTTCATGTGATCTTAACGCAAATTAAGGATTTCCCGCATCTTAACTACCTTTTCTACACTAAGAACTGACTTGGGCAATCTCTTTCAGCTGTACTAAACGAGTTCTCATCTGTTTACAGTCATTTTCTCTGAATTATCTATGTTTTCATGTAGTTTCATATATTCTTCCTTCTGGTCCTAGTATAAGCTTTGCCCACTTTATCAAACAACTTCCTACACACTGTTATTAACAGAGGCAGCTCGGGAACATTGTCTCTCACCTGTGTTACAGAGTGTAGTACTCCATTTCAGTGAAGTGTAAGGCTTTCCAAAGCTGCCGAATGTGTTTCTTTCTGTATTTCAATGGTATTCTGCCTTGTATAACACACATTAACCACTCTAGTCTCTTTTAAGTAAACAATACAGGATTCATAGAGTGTTTCATGTGATCTTAACTCGAATTGAGGATTTCCCGCATCTTAACTACCTTTTCTACACTAAGAACTGACTTGGGCAATCTCTTTCAGCTGTTCTAAACCAGTTCTCATCTGTTTACAGTCATTTTCTCTGAATTATCCATGTTTTCATGTAGTTTCCTATATTCTTCGTTCTGGTCCAAGTATAAGCTTTGCCCACTTTATCAAACAACTTCCTACACACTGTTATAAACAGAGGCAGCTGGGCAACATTATCTTTCAACTGTGTTACAGAGTGTAGTACTACATTTCAGTGAAGTGTAAGGCTTTCCAAAGCTGCCGAATGTGTTTCTTTCTCTATTTCAGTGGTATTCTGCCTTGTATAACACACATTTAACACTCTAGTCTCCTTTAAGTAAACAATACAGGATTCATACAGTGTTTCATGTGATCTTAACTCGAATTAAGGATTTCCCGGATCTTAGCTACCTTTTCTACAATAAGAACTGACTTGGAGAATCTCTTCAAACTGTTCTAAACCAGTTCTCATCTGTTTACAGTCATTTTCTCTGAATTATCCATGTTTTTATGTAGTTTCTTATATTCTGCCTTCTGGTACAAGTATAATCTTTGCCCACTTTATCAAACAACTTCCTACACACTGTTATGAACTGAGGCAGCTCGGGAACATTGTCTCTCAACTGTGTTATAGAGTGTAGTACTATATTTCTGTGAAGTGTAAGGCCTTCATACGCTGCCGAACGTGTTTCTTTCACTATTTCAATGATATTCTGCCTTGTATAACACACATTTACCAGTCTAGTCTCCTTTAAGTAAACAATACAGGATTCATACAGTGTTTTATGTGATCTTAACTCGAATTAAGGATTTCCCGGATCTTAGCTACCTTTTCTACACTAAGAACTGACTTGGAGAATCTCTTTGAGCTGTTCTAATCCAGTTCTCATCTGTTTACAGTCATTTTCTCTGAATTATCCATGTTTTCATGTAGTTTCCTATATTCTTCCTTCTGGTCCAAGTATAAGCTTTGCCCACTTTATCAAACAACTTCCTACACACTGTTATGAACAGAGGCAGCTCGGGAACATTGTCTCTCAACTGTGTTACATAGTGTATTCCTACATTTCAGTGAAGTGTAAGGCTTTCCAAAGCTGCCGAATGTGTTTCTTTCTCTATTTCAATGGTATTCTGCCTTGTATAACACACATTTACCACTCTAGTCTCTTTTAAGTGAACAATACATGATTCATAGAGTGTTTCATGTGATCTTAACTCGAATTAAGGATTTCCCGGATCTTAGCTACCTTTTCTACACTAAGAACTGACGTGGAGAATCTCTTTGAGCTGTTCTAAACCAGTTCTCATCTGTTTACAGTCATTTTCTCTGAATTATCCATGTTTTCATACAGTTTCTTTTATTCTTCCTTCTGGTACAAGTATAATCTTTGCCCATTTTATCAAACAACTTCCTACACACTGTTATGAACAGAGGCAGCTCCTGAACATTGTCTCTCAACTGTGTTACAGAGTGTATTCCTACATTTCAGTGAAGTGCAAGGCTTTCCAAAGCTGCCGAATGTGTTTCTTTCTCTATTTCAATGGTATTCTGCCTTGTATAACACACATTTACCACTCTAGTCTCCTTTAAGTAAACAATACAGGATTCATACAGTGTTTCATGTGATCTTAACTGGAATTAAGGATTTCCCGGATCTTAGCTACCTTTTCTACACTAAGAACTGACTTGGAGAATCTCTTTTTAGCTGATCTAAACCAGTTCTTATCTGTTTACAGTCATTTTCTCTGAATTATCCAAGTTTTCATGTAGTTTCCTATATTCTTTCTTCTGGTCCAAGTATAAGCTTTGCCCACTTTATCAAACAACTTCCTACACTCTGTTATAAACAGAGGCAGCTGGGCAACATTATCTTTCAACTGTGTTACAGAGTGTAGTACTACATTTCAGTGAAGTGTAAGGCTTTCCAAATCGCCGAATGTGTTTCTTTCTCTATTTCAATGGTATTCTGCCTTGTATAACACATATTTACCACTCTAGTCACTTTTAAGTAAACAATACAGGATTCATACAGTGTTTCATGTGATCTTAACTCAAATTAAGGATTTCCCGGATCTTAGCTACCTTTTCTACACTAAGAACTGACTTGGAGAATCTCTATGAGCTGTTCTAAACGAGGTCTCATCTGTTTACAGTCATTTTCTCTGTATTATACTTGCTTTAATGTAGTTTCCTATATTCTTCCTTCTGGTCCAAGTATAATCTTTGCCCACTTTAGCAAACAACTTCCTACACACTGTTATGAACTGAGGCAGCTCGGGAACATTGTCTCTCAACTGTGTTATAGAGTGTAGTACTACATTTCAGTGAAGTGTAAGGCCTTCCAAAGCTGCCGAACGTGTTTCTTTCACTATTTCAATGGTATTCTGCCTTGTATAACACACATTTACCACTCTAGTCTCTTTTAAGTAAACAATACAGGATTCATAGAGTGTTTCATGTGATCTTAACTCGAATTAAGGATTTCCCGGATCTTAGCTACCTTTTCTACACTAAGAACTGACTTGGAGAATCTCTTTTTACCTGCTCTAAACCAGTTCTTAACTGTTTACAGTCATTTTCTCTGAATTATCCAAGTTTTCATGTAGTTTCCTATATTCTTTCTTCTGGTCCAAGTATAAGGTTTGCCCATTTTATCAAACAACTTCCTACACACTGTTATAAACAGAGGCAGCTCGGCAACATTATCTTTCAACTGTGTATACAGAGGGTAGTACTACATTTCAGTGAAGTGTAAGGCTTTCCAAAGCTGCCGAATGTGTCTCTTTCTCTATTTCAATGGTATTCTGCCTTGTATAACACACATTTAACACTCTAGTCTCCTTTAAGTAAACAATACAGGATTCATACAGTGTTTCATGTAATCTTAACTGCAATTAAGGATTTCCCAGATCTTACCTACCTTTTCTACACTAAGAACTGACTTGGAGAATCACTTTGAGCTGTTCTAAACCAGTTCTCATCTGTTTACAGTCATTTTCTCTGAATTATCCATGTTTTCCTGTAGTTTCCTATATTCTTCCTTCTGGTCCAAGTATAAGCTTTGCCCACTTTATCAAACAACCTCCTTCACACTGTTATAAACAGAGGCAGCTTGGGAACACTGTCTCTCAACTGTGTTACAGAGTGTAGTACTACATTTCAGTGAAGTGTAAGGCTTTCCAAATCGCCGAATGTGTTTCTTTCTCTATTTCAATGGTATTCTGCCTTGTATAACACACATTTACCACTCTAGTCTCTGTTAAGTAAACAATACAGGATTCATACAGTGTTTCATGTGATCTTAACGCGAATTAAGGATTTCCCGGATCTTAGCTACCTTTTCTACACTAAGAACTGACTTGGAGAATCTCTATGAGCTGTTCTAAACGAGTTCTCATCTGTTTACAGTGATTTTATCTGAATTATCCATGTTTTCATGTAGTTTCCTATATTCTTCCTTCTGGTCCAAGTATAAGCTTTGCCCACTTTATCAAACAACTTCCTACACACTGTTATGAACAGAGGCAGCTCGGGAACATTGTCTCTCACCTGTGTTACAGAGTGTAGTACTCCATTTCAGTGAAGTGTAAGGCTTTCCAAAGCTGCCGAATGTGTTTCTTTCTCTATTTCAATGGTATTCTGCCTTGTATAACACACATTAACCACTCTAGTCTCTTTTAAGTAAACAATACAGGATTCATAGAGTGTTTCGTGTGATCTTAACTCGAATTGAGGATTTCCCGGATCTTAGCTACCTTTTCTACACTAAGAACTGACTTGGGCAATCTCTTTCAGCTGTTCTAAACCAGTTCCCATCTGTTTACAGTCATTTTCTCTGAATTATCCAAGTTTTCATGTAGTTTCCTATATTCTTTCTTCTGGTCCAAGTATAAGCTTTGCCCACTTTATCAAACAACTTCCTACACACTGTTATAAACAGAGGCAGCTGGGCAACATTATCTTTCAACTGTGTTACAGAGTGTAGTACTACATTTCAGTGAAGTGTAAGGCTTTCCAAAGCTGCCGAATGTGTTTCTTTCTCTATTTCAGTGGTATTCTGCCTTGTATAACACACATTTAACACTCTAGTCTCCTTTAAGTAAACAATACAGGATTCATACAGTGTTTCATGTGATCTTAACTCGAATTAAGGATTTCCCGGATCTTAGCTACCTTTTCTACACTAAGAACTGACTTGGAGAATCTCTTCAAGCTGTTCTAAACCAGTTCTCATCTGTTTACAGTCATTTTCTCTGAATTATCCATGTTTTTATGTAGTTTCTTATATTCTGCCTTCTGGTACAAGTATAATCTTTGCCCACTTTATCAAACAACTTCCTACACACTGTTATGAACTGAGGCAGCTCGGGAACATTGTCTCTCAACTGTGTTATAGAGTGTAGTACTATATTTCTGTGAAGTGTAAGGCCTTCATACGCTGCCGAACGTGTTTCTTTCACTATTTCAATGATATTCTGCCTTGTATAACACACATTTACCAGTCTAGTCTCCTTTAAGTAAACAATACAGGATTCATACAGTGTTTCATGTGATCTTAACTCGAATTAAGGATTTCCCGGATCTTAGCTACCTTTTCTACACTAAGAACTGACTTGGAGAATCTCTTTGAGCTGTTCTAAACCAGTTCTCATCTGTTTACAGTCATTTTCTCTGAATTATCCATGTTTTCATGTAGTTTCCTATATTCTTCCTTCTGGTCCAAGTATAAGCTTTGCCCACTTTATCAAACAACTTCCTACACACTGTTATGAACAAAGGCAGCTCGGGAACATTGTCTCTCAACTGTGTTACATAGTGTATTCCTACATTTCAGTGAAGTGTAAGGCTTTCCAAAGCTGCCGAATGTGTTTCTTTCTCTATTTCAATGGTATTCTGCCTTGTATAACACACATTTACCACTCTAGTCTCTTTTAAGTGAACAATACATGATTCATACAGTGTTTCATGTGATCTTAACTCGAATTAAGGATTTCCCGGATCTTAGCTACATTTTCTACACTAAGAACTGATGTGGAGAATCTCTTTGAGCTGTTCTAAACCAGTTCTCATCTGTTTACAGTCATTTTCTCTGAATTATCCATGTTTTCATACAGTTTCTTTTATTCTTCCTTCTGGTACAAGTATAATCTTTGCCCATTTTATCAAACAACTTCCTACACACTGTTATGAACAGAGGCAGCTCCTGAACATTGTCTCTCAACTGTGTTACAGAGTGTATTCCTACATTTCAGTGAAGTGCAAGGCTTTCCAAAGCTGCCGAATGTGTTTCTTTCTCTATTTCAATGGTATTCTGCCTTGTATAACACACATTTACCACTCTAGTCTCTTTTAAGTAAACAATACAGGATTCATACAGTGTTTCATGTGATCTTAACGCAAATTAAGGATTTCCCGGATCTTAGCTACCTTTTCTACACTAAGAACTGACTTGGAGAATCTCTATGAGCTGTTCTAAACGAGTTCTCATCTGTTTACAGTCATTTTCTCTGAATTATCCATGTTTTCATGTAGTTTCCTATATTCTTCTTTCTGGTCCAAGTATAAGCTTTGCCCACTTTATCATACAACTTCCTAAACACTGTTATGAACAGAGGGAGCTCCTGAACATTGTCTCTCAACTGTGTTACAGAGTGTATTCCTACATTTCAGTGAAGTGCAAGGCTTTCCAAAGCTGACGAATGTGTTTCTTTCTCTATTTCAATGGTATTCTGCCTTGTATAACACACATTTACACTCTAGTCTCTTTTAAGTAAACAATACAGGATTCATACAGTGTTTCATGTGATCTTAACGCAAATTAAGGATTTCCCGCATCTTAACTACCTTTTCTACACTAAGAACTGACTTGGGCAATCTCTTTCAGCTGTACTAAACGAGTTCTCATCTGTTTACAGTCATTTTCTCTGAATTATCCATGTTTTCATGTAGTTTCATATATTCTTCCTTCTGGTCCTAGTATAAGCTTTGCCCACTTTATCAAACAACTTCCTACACACTGTTATTAACAGAGGCAGCTCGGGAACATTGTCTCTCACCTGTGTTACAGAGTGTAGTACTCCATTTCAGTGAAGTGTAAGGCTTTCCAAAGCTGCCGAATGTGTTTCTTTCTCTATTTCAATGGTATTCTGCCTTGTATAACACACATTAACCACTCTAGTCTCTTTTAAGTAAACAATACAGGATTCATAGAGTGTTTCATGTGATCTTAACTCGAATTGAGGATTTCCCGCATCTTAACTACCTTTTCTACACTAAGAACTGACTTGGGCAATCTCTTTCAGCTGTTCTAAACCAGTTCTCATCTGTTTACAGTCATTTTCTCTGAATTATCCATGTTTTCATGTAGTTTCCTATATTCTTCGTTCTGGTCCAAGTATAAGCTTTGCCCACTTTATCAAACAACTTCCTACACACTGTTATAAACAGAGGCAGCTGGGCAACATTATCTTTCAACTGTGTTACAGAGTGTAGTACTACATTTCAGTGAAGTGTAAGGCTTTCCAAAGCTGCCGAATGTGTTTCTTTCTCTATTTCAGTGGTATTCTGCCTTGTATAACACACATTTAACACTCTAGTCTCCTTTAAGTAAACAATACAGGATTCATACAGTGTTTCATGTGATCTTAACTCGAATTAAGGATTTCCCGGATCTTAGCTACCTTTTCTACAATAAGAACTGACTTGGAGAATCTCTTCAAACTGTTCTAAACCAGTTCTCATCTGTTTACAGTCATTTTCTCTGAATTATCCATGTTTTTATGTAGTTTCTTATATTCTGCCTTCTGGTACAAGTATAATCTTTGCCCACTTTATCAAACAACTTCCTACACACTGTTATGAACTGAGGCAGCTCGGGAACATTGTCTCTCAACTGTGTTATAGAGTGTAGTACTATATTTCTGTGAAGTGTAAGGCCTTCATACGCTGCCGAACGTGTTTCTTTCACTATTTCAATGATATTCTGCCTTGTATAACACACATTTACCACTCTAGTCTCCTTTAAGTAAACAATACAGGATTCATACAGTGTTTCATGTGATCTTAACTGGAATTAAGGATTTCCCGGATCTTAGCTACCTTTTCTACACTAAGAACTGACGTGGAGAATCTCTTTGAGCTGTTCTAAACCAGTTCTCATCTGTTTACAGTCATTTTCTCTGAATTATCCATGTTTTCATACAGTTTCTTTTATTCTTCCTTCTGGTACAAGTATAATCTTTGCCCATTTTATCAAACAACTTCCTACACACTGTTGTGAACAGAGGCAGCTCCTGAACATTGTCTCTCAACTGTGTTACAGAGTGTATTCCTACATTTCAGTGAAGTGCAAGGCTTTCCAAAGCTGCCGAATGTGTTTCTTTCTCTATTTCAATGGTATTCTGCCTTGTATAACACACATTTACCACTCTAGTCTCCTTTAAGTAAACAATACAGGATTCATACAGTGTTTCATGTGATCTTAACTGGAATTAAGGATTTCCCGGATCTTAGCTACCTTTTCTACACTAAGAACTGACTTGGAGAATCTCTTTTTAGCTGATCTAAACCAGTTCTTATCTGTTTACAGTCATTTTCTCTGAATTATCCAAGTTTTCATGTAGTTTCCTATATTCTTTCTTCTGGTCCAAGTATAAGCTTTGCCCACTTTATCAAACAACTTCCTACACTCTGTTATAAACAGAGGCAGCTGGGCAACATTATCTTTCAACTGTGTTACAGAGTGTAGTACTACATTTCAGTGAAGTGTAAGGCTTTCCAAATCGCCGAATGTGTTTCTTTCTCTATTTCAATGGTATTCTGCCTTGTATAACACATATTTACCACTCTAGTCACTTTTAAGTAAACAATACAGGATTCATACAGTGTTTCATGTGATCTTAACTCAAATTAAGGATTTCCCGGATCTTAGCTACCTTTTCTACACTAAGAACTGACTTGGAGAATCTCTATGAGCTGTTCTAAACGAGGTCTCATCTGTTTACAGTCATTTTCTCTGTATTATACTTGTTTTAATGTAGTTTCCTATATTCTTCCTTCTGGTCCAAGTATAATCTTTGCCCACTTTAGCAAACAACTTCCTACACACTGTTATGAACTGAGGCAGCTCGGGAACATTGCCTCTCAACTGTGTTATAGAGTGTAGTACTACATTTCAGTGAAGTGTAAGGCCTTCCAAAGCTGCCGAACGTGTTTCTTTCACTATTTCAATGGTATTCTGCCTTGTATAACACACATTTACCACTCTAGTCTCTTTTAAGTAAACAATACAGGATTCATAGAGTGTTTCATGTGATCTTAACTCGAATTAAGGATTTCCCGGATCTTAGCTACCTTTTCTACACTAAGAACTGACTTGGAGAATCTCTTTTTACCTGCTCTAAACCAGTTCTTATCTGTTTACAGTCATTTTCTCTGAATTATCCAAGTTTTCATGTAGTTTCCTATATTCTTTCTTCTGGTCCAAGTATAAGGTTTGCCCATTTTATCAAACAACTTCCTACACACTGTTATAAACAGAGGCAGCTCGGCAACATTATCTTTCAACTGTGTATACAGAGGGTAGTACTACATTTCAGTGAAGTGTAAGGCTTTCCAAAGCTGCCGAATGTGTTTCTTTCTCTATTTCAATGGTATTCTGCCTTGTATAACACACATTTAACACTCTAGTCTCGTTTAAGTAAACAATACAGGATTCATACAGTGTTTCATGTGATCTTAAGTGGAATTAAGGATTTCCCAGATCTTAGCTACCTTTTCTACACTAAGAACTGACTTGGAGAATCACTGTGAGCTGTTCTAAACCAGTTCTCATCAGTTTACAGTCATTTTCTCTGAATTATCCATGTTTTCATGTAGTTTCCTATATTCTTCCTTCTGGTCCAAGTATAAGCTTTGCCCACTTTATCAAACAACTTCCTACACACTGTTATAAACAGAGGCAGCTTGGGAACACTGTCTCTCAACTGTGTTACAGAGTGTCGTACTACATTTCAGTGAAGTGTAAGGCTTCCAAAGCTGGCGAATGTGTTTCTTTCTCTATTTCTATGGTATTCTGCCTTGTATAACACACATTTACCAGTCTCGTCACTTTTAAGTAAACAATACAGGATTCATACAGTGTTTCATGTGATCTTAACTCGAATTAAGGATTTCCAGGATCTTAGCTACCTTTTCTACACTAAGAACTGACTTGGAGAATCTCTATGAGCTGTTCTAAACGAGTTCTCATCTGTTTACAGTCATTTTCTCTGTATTATCCATGTTTTAATGTAGTTTCCTATATTCTTCCTTCTGGTCCAAGTATAATCTTTGCGAACTTTAGCAAACAACTTCCTACACACTGTTATGAACTGAGGCAGCTCGGGAACATTGTCTCTCAACTGTGTTATAGAGTGTAGTACTACATTTCAGTGAAGTGTAAGGCCTTCCAAAGCTGCCGAACATGTTTCTTTCACTATTTCAATGGTATTCTGCCTTGTATAACACACATTTACCACTCTAGTCTCTTTTAAGTAAACAATACAGGATTCATAGAGTGTTTCATGTGATCTTAACTCGAATTAAGGATTTCCCGGATCTTAGCTACCTTTTCTACACTAAGAACTGACTTGGAGAATCTCTTTTTAGCTGCTCTAAACCAGTTCTTATCTGTTTACAGTCATTTTCTCTGAATTATCCAAGTTTTCATGTAGTTTCCTATATTCTTTCTTCTGGTCCAAGTATAAGGTTTGCCCACTTTATCAAACAACTTCCTACACACTGTTATAAACAGAGGCAGCTCGGCAACATTATCTTTCAACTGTGTATACAGAGTGTAGTACTACATTTCAGTGAAGTGTAAGGCTTTCCAAAGCTGCCGAATGTGTCTCTTTCTCTATTTCAATGGTATTCTGCCTTGTATAACACACATTTAACACTCTAGTCTCCTTTAAGTAAACAATACAGGATTCATACAGTGTTTCATGTGATCTTAACTGGAATTAAGGATTTCCCAGATCTTAGCTACCTTTTCTACACTAAGAACTGACTTGGAGAATCACTTTGAGCTGTTCTAAACCAGTTCTCATCTGTTTACAGTCATTTTCTCTGAATTATCCATGTTTTCATGTAGTTTCCTATATTCTTCCTTCTGGTCCAAGTATAAGCTTTGCCCACTTTATCAAACAACTTCCTACACACTGTTATAAACAGAGGCAGCTTGGGAACACTGTCTCTCAACTGTGTTACAAAGTGTAGTACTACATTTCATTGAAGTGTAAGGCTTTCCAAATCGCCGAATGTGTTTCTTTCTCTATTTCAATGGTATTCTGCCTTGTATAACACACATTTACCACTCTAGTCTCTTTTAAGTAAACAATACAGGATTCATACAGTGTTTCATGTGATCTTAACGCAAATTAAGCATTTCCCGGATCTTAGCTACCTTTTCTACACTAAGAACTGACTTGGAGAATCTCTATGATCTGTTCTAAACGAGTTCTCATCTGTTTACAGTCATTTTCTCTGAATTATCCATGTTTTCATGTAGTTTCCTATATTCTTCTTTCTGGTCCATGTATAAGCTTTGCCCACTTTATCATACAACTTCCTAAACACTGTTATGAACAGAGGGAGCTCCTGAACATTGTCTCTCAACTGTGTTACAGAGTGTATTCCTACATTTCAGTGAAGTGCAAGGCTTTCCAAAGCTGACGAATGTGTTTCTTTCTCTATTTCAATGGTATTCTGCCTTGTATAACACACATTTACCACTCTAGTCTCTTTTAAGTAAACAATACAGGATTCATACAGTGTTTCATGTGATCTTAACGCAAATTAAGGATTTCCCGCATCTTAACTACCTTTTCTACACTAAGAACTGACTTGGGCAATCTCTTTCAGCTGTTCTAAACGAGTTCTCATCTGTTTACAGTCATTTTCTCTGAATTATCCATGTTTTCATGTAGTTTCCTATATTCTTCCTTCTGGTCCAAGTATAAGCTTTGCCCACTTTATCAAACAACTTCCTACACACTGTTATAAACAGAGGCAGCTTGGGAACACTGTCTCTCAACTTTGTTACAGAGTGTAGTACTACATTTCAATGAAGTGTAAGGCTTTCCAAAGCTGCCGAATGTGTTCCTTTCTCAATTTCTATGGTATTCTGCCTTGTATAACACACATTTACCAGTCTAGTCTCTTTTAAGTAAACAATACAGGATTCATACAGTGTTTCATGTGATCTTAACTCGAATTAAGTATTTCCTGGATCTTAGCTACCTTTTCTACACTAAGAACTGACTTGGAGAATATCTTTTTAGCTGATCTAAACCAGTTCTTATCTGTTTACAGTCATTTTCTCTGAATTATCCAAGTTTTCATGAAGTTTCCTATATTCTTTCTTCTGGTCCAAGTATAAGCTTTGCCCACTTTATCAAACAACTTCCTACACTCTGTTATAAACAGAGGCAGCTGGGCAACATTATCTTTCAACTGTGTTACAGAGTGTAGTACTACATTTCAGTGAAGTGTAAGGCTTTCCAAATCGCCGAGTGTGTTTCTTTCTCTATTTCAATGGTATTCTGCCTTGTATAACACACATTTACCACTCTAGTCACTTTTAAGTAAACAATACAGGATTCATACAGTGTTTCATGTGATCTTAACTGGAATTAAGGATTTCCCGGATCTTAGCTACCTTTTCTACACTAAGAACTGACTTGGAGAATCACTTTGAGCTGTTCTAAACCAGTTCTCATCAGTTTACACTCATTTTCTCTGAATTATCCATGTTTTGATGTAGTTTCCTATATTCTTCCTTCTGGTCCAAGTATAATCTTTGCGCACTTTAGCAAACAACTTCCTACACACTGTTATGAACTGAGGCAGCTCGGGAACATTGTCTCTCAACTGTGTTA
Organism: Pipistrellus hanaki; assembly: GCF_964339955.1. Lineage (NCBI taxonomy): Eukaryota > Metazoa > Chordata > Mammalia > Chiroptera > Vespertilionidae > Pipistrellus > Pipistrellus hanaki. The sequence goes on along the minus strand of NW_028182266.1, from coordinate 77,108 downwards.
TAGAGTGTAGTACTACATTTCAGTGAAGTGTAAGGCCTTCCAAAGCTGCCGAACGTGTTTCTTTCACTATTTCAATGGTATTCTGCCTTGTATAACACACATTTACCACTCTAGTCTCTTTTAAGTAAACAATACAGGATTCATAGAGTGTTTCATGTGATCTTAACTCGAATTAAGGATTTCCCGGATCTTAGCTACCTTTTCTACACTAAGAACTGACTTGGAGAATCTCTTTTTAGCTAATCTAAACCAGTTCTTATCTGTTTACAGTCATTTTCTCTGAATTATCCAAGTTTACATGTAGTTTCCTATATTCTTTCTTCTGGTCCAAGTATAAGCTTTGCCCACTTTATCAAACAACTTCCTACACTATGTTATAAACAGAGGCAGCTGGGCAACATTATCTTTCAACTGTGTTACAGAGTGTAGTACTACATTTCCGTGAAGTGTAAGGCTTTCCAAATCGCCGAATGTGTTTCTTTCTCTATTTCAATGGTATTCTGCCTTGTATAACACACATTTACCACTCTAGTCACTTTTAAGTAAACAATACAGGATTCATACAGTGTTTCATGTGATCTCAACTCAAATTAAGGATTTCCCGGATCTTAGCTACCTTTTCTACACTAAGAACTGACTTGGAGAATCTCTATGAGCTGTTCTAAATGAGTTCGCATCTGTTTACAGTCATTTTCTCTGTATTATCCATGTTTTAATGTAGTTTCCTATATTCTTCTTTCTGGTCCAAGTATAATCTTTGCCCACTTTAGCAAACAACTTCCTACACACTGTTATGAACTGAGGCAGCTCGGGAACATTGTCTCTCAACTGTGTTATAGAGTGTATTACTACATTTCAGTGAAGTGTAAGGCCTTCCAAAGCTGCCGAACGTGTTTCTTTCACTATTTCAATGGTATTCTGCCTTGTATAACACACATTTACCACTCTAGTCTCTTTTAAGTAAACAATACAGGATTCATAGAGTGTTTCATGTGATCTTAACTCGAATTAAGGATTTCCCGGATCTTAGCTACCTTTTCTACACTAAGAAATGACTTGGAGAATCTCTTTTTAGCTTCTCTAAACCAGTTCTTATCTGTTTACAGTCATTTTCTCTGAATTATCCAAGTTTTCATGTAGTTTCCTATATTCTTTCTTCTGGTCCAAGTATAAGGTTTGCCCACTTTATCAAACAACTTCCTACACACTGTTATAAACAGAGGCAGCTCGGCAACATTATCTTTCAACTGTGTATACAGAGTGTAGTACTACATTTCAGTGAAGTGTAAGGCTTTCCAAAGCTGCCGAATGTGTTTCTTTCTCTATTTCAATGGTATTCTGCCTTGTATAACACACATTTAACACTCTAGTCTCGTTTAAGTAAACAATACAGGATTCATACAGTGTTTCATGTGATCTTAAGTGGAATTAAGGATTTCCCAGATCTTAGCTACCTTTTCTACACTAAGAACTGACTTGGAGAATCACTTTGAGCTGTTCTAAACCAGTTCTCATCAGTTTACAGTCATTTTCTCTGAATTATCCATGTTTTCATGTAATTTCCTATATTCTTCCTTCTGGTCCAAGTATAAGCTTTGCCCACTTTATCAAACAACTTCCTACACTCTGTTATAAACAGAGGCAGCTGGGCAACATTATCTTTCAACTGTGTTACAGAGTGTAGTACTACATTTCCGTGAAGTGTAAGGCTTTCCAAATCGCCGAATGTGTTTCTTTCTCTATTTCAATGGTATTCTGCCTTGTATAACACACATTTACCACTCTAGTCACTTTTAAGTAAACAATACAGGATTCATACAGTGTTTCATGTGATCTCAACTCAAATTAAGGATTTCCCAGATCTTAGCTACCTTTTCTACACTAAGAACTGACTTGGAGAATCACTTTGAGCTGTTCTAAACCAGTTCTCATCAGTTTACAGTCATTTTCTCTGAATTATCCATGTTTTCATGTAGTTTCCTATATTCTTCCTTCTGGTCCAAGTATAAGCTTTGCCCACTTTATCAAACAACTTCCTACACACTGTTATAAACAGAGGCAGCTTGGGAACACTGTCTCTCAACTGTGTTACAGAGTGTCGTACTACATTTCAGTGAAGTGTAAGGCTTCCAAAGCTGGCGAATGTGTTTCTTTCTCTATTTCTATGGTATTCTGCCTTGTATAACACACATTTACCAGTCTAGTCACTTTTAAGTAAACAATACAGGATTCATACAGTGTTTCATGTGATCTTAACTCGAATTAAGGATTTCCCGGATCTTAGCTACCTTTTCTACACTAAGAACTGACTTGGAGAATCTCTATGAGCTGTTCTAAACGAGTTCTCATCTGTTTACAGTCATTTTCTCTGTATTATCCATGTTTTAATGTAGTTTCCTATATTCTTCCTTCTGGTCCAAGTATAATCTTTGCGAACTTTAGCAAACAACTTCCTACACACTGTTATGAACTGAGGCAGCTCGGGAACATTGTCTCTCAACTGTGTTATAGAGTGTAGTACTACATTTCAGTGAAGTGTAAGGCCTTCCAAAGCTGCCGAACGTGTTTCTTTCACTATTTCAATGGTATTCTGCCTTGTATAACACACATTTACCACTCTAGTCTCTTTTAAGTAAACAATACAGGATTCATAGAGTGTTTCATGTGATCTTAACTCGAATTAAGGATTTCCCGGATCTTAGCTACCTTTTCTACACTAAGAACTGACTTGGAGAATCTCTTTTTAGCTGCTCTAAACCAGTTCTTATCTGTTTACAGTCATTTTCTCTGAATTATCCAAGTTTTCATGTAGTTTCCTATATTCTTTCTTCTGGTCCAAGTACAAGGTTTGCCCACTTTATCAAACAACTTCCTACACACTGTTATAAACAGAGGCAGCTCGGCAACATTATCTTTCAACTGTGTATACAGAGTGTAGTACTACATTTCAGTGAAGTGTAAGGCTTTCCAAAGCTGCCGAATGTGTCTCTTTCTCTATTTCAATGGTATTCTGCCTTGTATAACACACATTTAACACTCTAGTCTCCTTTAAGTAAACAATACAGGATTCATACAGTGTTTCATGTGATCTTAACTGGAATTAAGGATTTCCCAGATCTTAGCTACCTTTTCTACACTAAGAACTGACTTGGAGAATCACTTTGAGCTGTTCTAAACCAGTTCTCATCTGTTTACAGTCATTTTCTCTGAATTATCCATGTTTTCATGTAGTTTCCTATATTCTTCCTTCTGGTCCAAGTATAAGCTTTGCCCACTTTATCAAACAACTTCCTACACACTGTTATAAACAGAGGCAGCTTGGGAACACTGTCTCTCAACTTTGTTACAGAGTGTAGTACTACATTTCAATGAAGTGTAAGGCTTTCCAAAGCTGCCGAATGTGTTCCTTTCTCTATTTCTATGGTATTCTGCCTTGTATAACACACATTTACCAGTCTAGTCTCTTTTAAGTAAACAATACAGGATTCATACAGTGTTCCATGTGATCTTAACTCGAATTATGTATTTCCCGGATCTTAGCTACCTTTTCTACACTAAGAACTGACTTGGAGAATATCTTTTTAGCTGATCTAAACCAGTTCTTATCTGTTTACAGTCATTTTCTCTGAATTATCCAAGTTTTCATGTAGTTTCCTATATTCTTTCTTCTGGTTCAAGTATAAGCTTTGCCCACTTTATCAAACAACTTCCTACACTCTGTTATAAACAGAGGCAGCTGGGCAACATTATCTTTCAACTGTGTTACAGAGTGTAGTACTACATTTCAGTGAAGTGTAAGGCTTTCCAAATCGCCGAATGTGTTTCTTTCTCTATTTCAATGGTATTCTGCCTTGTATAACACACATTTACCACTCTAGTCACTTTTAAGTAAACAATACAGGATTCATACAGTGTTTCATGTGATCTTAACTCAAATTAAGGATTTCCCGGATCTTAGCTACCTTTTCTACACTAAGAACTGACTTGGAGAATCTCTATGAGCTGTTCTAAACGAGTTCGCATCTGTTTACACTCATTTTCTCTGTATTATCCATGTTTTAATGTAGTTTCCTATATTCTTCCTTCTGGTCCAAGTATAATCTTTGCCCACTTTAGCTAACAACTTCCTACACACTGTTATGAACTGAGGCAGCTCGGGAACATTGTCTCTCAACTGTGTTATAGAGTGTAGTACTACATTTCAGTGAAGTGTAAGGCCTTCCAAAGCTGCCGAACGTGTTTCTTTCACTATTTCAATGGTATTCTGCCTTGTATAACACACATTTACCACTCTAGGCTCTTTTAAGTAAACAATACAGGATTCATAGAGTGTTTCATGTGATCTTAACTCGAATTAAGGATTTCCCGGATCTTAGCTACCTTTTCTACACTAAGAACTGACTTGGAGAATCTCTTTTTAGCTGCTCTAAACCAGTTCTTATCTGTTTACAGTCATTTTCTCTGAATTATCCAAGTTTTCATGTAGTTTCCTATATTCTTTCTTCTAGTCCAAGTATAAGGTTTGCCCACTTTATCAAACAACTTCCTACACACTGTTATAAACAGAGACAGCTCGGCAACATTATCTTTCAACTGTGTATACAGAGTGTAGTACTACATTTCAGTGAAGTGTAAGGCTTTCCAAAGCTGCCGAATGTGTTTCTTTCTCAATTTCAATGGTATTCTGCCTTGTATAACACACATTTAACACTCTAGTCTCCTTTAAGTAAACAATACAGGATTCATACAGTGTTTCATGTGATCTTAACTGGAATTAAGGATTTCCCAGATCTTAGCTACCTTTTCTACACTAAGAACTGACTTGGAGAATCACTTTGAGCTGTTCTAAACCAGTTCTCATCAGTTTACAGTCATTTTCTCTGAATTATCCATGTTTTCATGTAATTTCCTATATTCTTCCTTCTGGTCCAAGTATAAGCTTTGCCCACTTTATCAAACAACTTCCTACACTCTGTTATAAACAGAGGCAGCTGGGCAACATTATCTTTCAACTGTGTTACAGAGTGTAGTACTACATTTCCGTGAAGTGTAAGGCTTTCCAAATCGCCGAATGTGTTTCTTTCTCTATTTCAATGGTATTCTGCCTTGTATAACACACATTTACCACTCTAGTCACTTTTAAGTAAACAATACAGGATTCATACAGTGTTTCATGTGATCTCAACTCAAATTAAGGATTTCCCAGATCTTAGCTACCTTTTCTACACTAAGAACTGACTTGGAGAATCACTTTGAGCTGTTCTAAACCAGTTCTCATCAGTTTACAGTCATTTTCTCTGAATTATCCATGTTTTCATGTAGTTTCCTATATTCTTCCTTCTGGTCCAAGTATAAGCTTTGCCCACTTTATCAAACAACTTCCTACACACTGTTATAAACAGAGGCAGCTTGGGAACACTGTCTCTCAACTGTGTTACAGAGTGTCGTACTACATTTCAGTGAAGTGTAAGGCTTCCAAAGCTGGCGAATGTGTTTCTTTCTCTATTTCTATGGTATTCTGCCTTGTATAACACACATTTACCAGTCTAGTCACTTTTAAGTAAACAATACAGGATTCATACAGTGTTTCATGTGATCTTAACTCGAATTAAGGATTTCCCGGATCTTAGCTACCTTTTCTACACTAAGAACTGACTTGGAGAATCTCTATGAGCTGTTCTAAACGAGTTCTCATCTGTTTACAGTCATTTTCTCTGTATTATCCATGTTTTAATGTAGTTTCCTATATTCTTCCTTCTGGTCCAAGTATAATCTTTGCGAACTTTAGCAAACAACTTCCTACACACTGTTATGAACTGAGGCAGCTCGGGAACATTGTCTCTCAACTGTGTTATAGAGTGTAGTACTACATTTCAGTGAAGTGTAAGGCCTTCCAAAGCTGCCGAACGTGTTTCTTTCACTATTTCAATGGTATTCTGCCTTGTATAACACACATTTACCACTCTAGTCTCTTTTAAGTAAACAATACAGGATTCATAGAGTGTTTCATGTGATCTTAACTCGAATTAAGGATTTCCCGGATCTTAGCTACCTTTTCTACACTAAGAACTGACTTGGAGAATCTCTTTTTAGCTGCTCTAAACCAGTTCTTATCTGTTTACAGTCATTTTCTCTGAATTATCCAAGTTTTCATGTAGTTTCCTATATTCTTTCTTCTGGTCCAAGTACAAGGTTTGCCCACTTTATCAAACAACTTCCTACACACTGTTATAAACAGAGGCAGCTCGGCAACATTATCTTTCAACTGTGTATACAGAGTGTAGTACTACATTTCAGTGAAGTGTAAGGCTTTCCAAAGCTGCCGAATGTGTCTCTTTCTCTATTTCAATGGTATTCTGCCTTGTATAACACACATTTAACACTCTAGTCTCCTTTAAGTAAACAATACAGGATTCATACAGTGTTTCATGTGATCTTAACTGGAATTAAGGATTTCCCAGATCTTAGCTACCTTTTCTACACTAGGAACTGACTTGGAGAATCACTTTGAGCTGTTCTAAACCAGTTCTCATCTGTTTACAGTCATTTTCTCTGAATTATCCATGTTTTCATGTAGTTTCCTATATTCTTCCTTCTGGTCCAAGTATAAGCTTTGCCCACTTTATCAAACAACTTCCTACACACTGTTATAAACAGAGGCAGCTTGGGAACACTGTCTCTCAACTTTGTTACAGAGTGTAGTACTACATTTCAATGAAGTGTAAGGCTTTCCAAAGCTGCCGAATGTGTTCCTTTCTCTATTTCTATGGTATTCTGCCTTGTATAACACACATTTACCAGTCTAGTCTCTTTTAAGTAAACAATACAGGATTCATACAGTGTTCCATGTGATCTTAACTCGAATTATGTATTTCCCGGATCTTAGCTACCTTTTCTACACTAAGAACTGACTTGGAGAATATCTTTTTAGCTGATCTAAACCAGTTCTTATCTGTTTACAGTCATTTTCTCTGAATTATCCAAGTTTTCATGTAGTTTCCTATATTCTTTCTTCTGGTTCAAGTATAAGCTTTGCCCACTTTATCAAACAACTTCCTACACTCTGTTATAAACAGAGGCAGCTGGGCAACATTATCTTTCAACTGTGTTACAGAGTGTAGTACTACATTTCAGTGAAGTGTAAGGCTTTCCAAATCGCCGAATGTGTTTCTTTCTCTATTTCAATGGTATTCTGCCTTGTATAACACACATTTACCACTCTAGTCACTTTTAAGTAAACAATACAGGATTCATACAGTGTTTCATGTGATCTTAACTCAAATTAAGGATTTCCCGGATCTTAGCTACCTTTTCTACACTAAGAACTGACTTGGAGAATCTCTATGAGCTGTTCTAAACGAGTTCGCATCTGTTTACACTCATTTTCTCTGTATTATCCATGTTTTAATGTAGTTTCCTATATTCTTCCTTCTGGTCCAAGTATAATCTTTGCCCACTTTAGCTAACAACTTCCTACACACTGTTATGAACTGAGGCAGCTCGGGAACATTGTCTCTCAACTGTGTTATAGAGTGTAGTACTACATTTCAGTGAAGTGTAAGGCCTTCCAAAGCTGCCGAACGTGTTTCTTTCACTATTTCAATGGTATTCTGCCTTGTATAACACACATTTACCACTCTAGGCTCTTTTAAGTAAACAATACAGGATTCATAGAGTGTTTCATGTGATCTTAACTCGAATTAAGGATTTCCCGGATCTTAGCTACCTTTTCTACACTAAGAACTGACTTGGAGAATCTCTTTTTAGCTGCTCTAAACCAGTTCTTATCTGTTTACAGTCATTTTCTCTGAATTATCCAAGTTTTCATGTAGTTTCCTATATTCTTTCTTCTAGTCCAAGTATAAGGTTTGCCCACTTTATCAAACAACTTCCTACACACTGTTATAAACAGAGACAGCTCGGCAACATTATCTTTCAACTGTGTATACAGAGTGTAGTACTACATTTCAGTGAAGTGTAAGGCTTTCCAAAGCTGCCGAATGTGTTTCTTTCTCAATTTCAATGGTATTCTGCCTTGTATAACACACATTTAACACTCTAGTCTCCTTTAAGTAAACAATACAGGATTCATACAGTGTTTCATGTGATCTTAACTGGAATTAAGGATTTCCCAGATCTTAGCTACCTTTTCTACACTAAGAACTGACTTGGAGAATCACTTTGAGCTGTTCTAAACCAGTTCTCATCAGTTTACAGTCATTTTCTCTGAATTATCCATGTTTTCATGTAGTTTCCTATATTCTTCCTTCTGGTCCAAGTATAAGCTTTGCCCACTTTATCAAACAACTTCCTACACACTGTTATAAACAGAGGCAGCTTGGGAACACTGTCTCTCAACTGTGTTACAGAGTGTAGTACTACATTTCAGTGAAGTGTAAGGCTTCCAAAGCTGGCGAATGTGTTTCTTTCTCTATTTCTATGGTATTCTGCCTTGTATAACACACATTTACCAGTCTAGTCTCTTTTAAGTAAAAAATACAGGATTCATACAGTGTTTCATGTGATCTTAACTCAAATTAAGGATTTCCCGGATCTTAGCTACCTTTTCTACACTAAGAACTGACTTGGAGAATCTCTATGAGCTGTTCTAAACGAGTTCGCATCTGTTTACAGTCATTTTCTCTGTATTATCCATGTTTTCATGTAGTTTCCTATATTCTTCCTTCTGGTCCAAGTATAATCTTTGCCCACTTTAGCAAACAACTTCCTACACACTGTTATGAACTGAGGCAGCTCGGGAACATTGTCTCTCAACTGTGTTATAGAGTGTAGTACTACATTTCAGTGAAGTGTAAGGCCTTCCAAAGCTGCCGAACGTGTTTCTTTCACTATTTCAATGGTATTCTGCCTTGTATAACACACATTTACCACTCTAGTCTCTTTTAAGTAAACAATACAGGATTCATAGAGTGTTTCATGTGATCTTAACTCGAATTAAGGATTTCCCGGATCTTAGCTACCTTTTCTACACTAAGAACTGACTTGGAGAATCTCTTTTTAGCTGCACTAAACCAGTTCTTATCTGTTTACAGTCATTTTCTCTGAATTATCCAAGTTTTCATGTAGTTTCCTATATTCTTTCTTCTGGTCCAAGTATAAGGTTTGCCCACTTTATCAAACAACTTCCTACACACTGTTAAAACAGAGGCAGCTCGGCAACATTATCTTTCAACTGTGTATACAGAGTGTAGTACTACATTTCAGTGAAGTGTAAGGCTTTCCAAAGCTGCCGAATGTGTTTCTTTCTCTATTTCAATGGTATTCTCCCTTGTATAACACACATTTAACACTCTAGTCTCCTTTAAGTAAACAATACAGGATTCATACAGTGTTTCATGTGATCTTAACTGGAATTAAGGATTTCCCAGATCTTAGCTACCTTTTCTACACTAAGAACTGACTTGGAGAATCACTCTGAGCTGTTCTAAACCAGTTCTCATCAGTTTACAGTCATTTTCTCTGAATTATCCATGTTTTCATGTAGTTTCCTATATTCTTCCTTCTGGTCCAAGTATAAGCTTTGCCCACTTTATCAAACAACTTCCTACACACTGTTATAAACAGAGGAAGCTTGGGAACACTGTCTCTCAACTGTGTTACAGAGTGTAGTACTACATTGCAGTGAAGTGTAAGGCTTCCAAAGCTGCCGAATGTGTTTCTTTCTCTATTTCTATGGTATTCTGCCTTGTATAACACACATTTACCAGTCTAGTCTCTTTTAAGTAAACAATACAGGATTCATACAGTGTTTCATGTGATCTTAACTCGTATTAAGGATTTCCCAGATCTTAGCTACCTTTTCTACACTAAGAACTGACTTGGAGAATCTCTATGAGCTGTTCTAAACGAGTTCTCATCTGTTTACAGTCATTTTCTCTGTATTATCCATGTTTTCATGTAGTTTCCTATATTCTTCCTTCTGGTCCAAGTATAATCTTTGCGCACTTTAGCAAACAACTTCCTACACACTGTTATGAACTGAGGCAGCTCGGGAACATTGTCTCTCAACTGTGTTATAGAGTGTAGTACTACATTTCAGTGAAGTGTAAGGCCTTCCAAAGCTGCCGAACGTGTTTCTTTCACTATTTCAATGGTATTCTGCCTTGTATAACACACATTTACCACTCTAGTCTCTTTTAAGTAAACAATACAGGATTCATAGAGTGTTTCATGTGATCTTAACTCGAATTAAGGATTTCCCGGATCTTAGCTACCTTTTCTACACTAAGAACTGACTTGGAGAATCTCTTTTTAGCTGCTCTAAACCAGTTCTTATCTGTTTACAGTCATTTTCTCTGAATTATCCAAGTTTTCATGTAGTTTCCTATATTCTTTCTTCTGGTCCAAGTATAAGGTTTGCCCACTTTATCAAACAACTTCCTACACACTGTTATAAACAGAGGCAGCTCGGCAACATTATCTTTCAACTGTGTATACAGAGTGTAGTACTACATTTCAGTGAAGTGTAAGGCTTTCCAAAGCTGCCGAATGTGTCTCTTTCTCTATTTCAATGGTATTCTGCCTTGTATAACACACATTTAACACTCTAGTCTCCTTTAAGTAAACAATACAGGATTCATACAGTGTTTCATGTGATCTTAACTGGAATTAAGGATTTCCCAGATCTTAGCTACCTTTTCTACACTAAGAACTGACTTGGAGAATCACTTTGAGCTGTTCTAAACCAGTTCTCATCTGTTTACAGTCATTTTCTCTGAATTATCCATGTTTTCATGTAGTTTCCTATATTCTTCCTTCTGGTCCAAGTATAAGCTTTGCACACTTTATCAAACAACTTCCTACACACTGTTATAAACAGAGGCAGCTTGGGAACACTGTCTCTCAACTGTGTTACAAAGTGTAGTACTACATTTCATTGAAGTGTAAGGCTTTCCAAATCGCCGAATGTGTTTCTTTCTCTATTTCAATGGTATTCTGCCTTGTATAGCACACATTTACCACTCTAGTCTCTTTTAAGTAAACAATACAGGATTCATACAGTGTTTCATGTGATCTTAACGCAAATTAAGGATTTCCCGGATCTTAGCTACCTTTTCTACACTAAGAACTGACTTGGAGAATCTCTATGAGCTGTTCTAAACGAGTTCTCATCTGTTTACAGTCATTTTCTCTGAATTATCCATGTTTTCATGTAGTTTCCTATATTCTTCTTTCTGGTCCAAGTATAAGCTTTGCCCACTTTATCATACAACTTCCTAAACACTGTTATGAACAGAGGGAGCTCCTGTACATTGTCTCTCAACTGTGTTACAGAGTGTATTCCTACATTTCAGTGAAGTGCAAGGCTTTCCAAAGCTGACGAATGTGTTTCTTTCTCTATTTCAATGGTATTCTGCCTTGTATAACACACATTTACACTCTAGTCTCTTTTAAGTAAACAATACAGGATTCATACAGTGTTTCATGTGATCTTAACGCAAATTAAGGATTTCCCGCATCTTAACTACCTTTTCTACACTAAGAACTGACTTGGGCAATCTCTTTCAGCTGTACTAAACGAGTTCTCATCTGTTTACAGTCATTTTCTCTGAATTATCTATGTTTTCATGTAGTTTCATATATTCTTCCTTCTGGTCCTAGTATAAGCTTTGCCCACTTTATCAAACAACTTCCTACACACTGTTATTAACAGAGGCAGCTCGGGAACATTGTCTCTCACCTGTGTTACAGAGTGTAGTACTCCATTTCAGTGAAGTGTAAGGCTTTCCAAAGCTGCCGAATGTGTTTCTTTCTGTATTTCAATGGTATTCTGCCTTGTATAACACACATTAACCACTCTAGTCTCTTTTAAGTAAACAATACAGGATTCATAGAGTGTTTCATGTGATCTTAACTCGAATTGAGGATTTCCCGCATCTTAACTACCTTTTCTACACTAAGAACTGACTTGGGCAATCTCTTTCAGCTGTTCTAAACCAGTTCTCATCTGTTTACAGTCATTTTCTCTGAATTATCCATGTTTTCATGTAGTTTCCTATATTCTTCGTTCTGGTCCAAGTATAAGCTTTGCCCACTTTATCAAACAACTTCCTACACACTGTTATAAACAGAGGCAGCTGGGCAACATTATCTTTCAACTGTGTTACAGAGTGTAGTACTACATTTCAGTGAAGTGTAAGGCTTTCCAAAGCTGCCGAATGTGTTTCTTTCTCTATTTCAGTGGTATTCTGCCTTGTATAACACACATTTAACACTCTAGTCTCCTTTAAGTAAACAATACAGGATTCATACAGTGTTTCATGTGATCTTAACTCGAATTAAGGATTTCCCGGATCTTAGCTACCTTTTCTACAATAAGAACTGACTTGGAGAATCTCTTCAAACTGTTCTAAACCAGTTCTCATCTGTTTACAGTCATTTTCTCTGAATTATCCATGTTTTTATGTAGTTTCTTATATTCTGCCTTCTGGTACAAGTATAATCTTTGCCCACTTTATCAAACAACTTCCTACACACTGTTATGAACTGAGGCAGCTCGGGAACATTGTCTCTCAACTGTGTTATAGAGTGTAGTACTATATTTCTGTGAAGTGTAAGGCCTTCATACGCTGCCGAACGTGTTTCTTTCACTATTTCAATGATATTCTGCCTTGTATAACACACATTTACCAGTCTAGTCTCCTTTAAGTAAACAATACAGGATTCATACAGTGTTTTATGTGATCTTAACTCGAATTAAGGATTTCCCGGATCTTAGCTACCTTTTCTACACTAAGAACTGACTTGGAGAATCTCTTTGAGCTGTTCTAATCCAGTTCTCATCTGTTTACAGTCATTTTCTCTGAATTATCCATGTTTTCATGTAGTTTCCTATATTCTTCCTTCTGGTCCAAGTATAAGCTTTGCCCACTTTATCAAACAACTTCCTACACACTGTTATGAACAGAGGCAGCTCGGGAACATTGTCTCTCAACTGTGTTACATAGTGTATTCCTACATTTCAGTGAAGTGTAAGGCTTTCCAAAGCTGCCGAATGTGTTTCTTTCTCTATTTCAATGGTATTCTGCCTTGTATAACACACATTTACCACTCTAGTCTCTTTTAAGTGAACAATACATGATTCATAGAGTGTTTCATGTGATCTTAACTCGAATTAAGGATTTCCCGGATCTTAGCTACCTTTTCTACACTAAGAACTGACGTGGAGAATCTCTTTGAGCTGTTCTAAACCAGTTCTCATCTGTTTACAGTCATTTTCTCTGAATTATCCATGTTTTCATACAGTTTCTTTTATTCTTCCTTCTGGTACAAGTATAATCTTTGCCCATTTTATCAAACAACTTCCTACACACTGTTATGAACAGAGGCAGCTCCTGAACATTGTCTCTCAACTGTGTTACAGAGTGTATTCCTACATTTCAGTGAAGTGCAAGGCTTTCCAAAGCTGCCGAATGTGTTTCTTTCTCTATTTCAATGGTATTCTGCCTTGTATAACACACATTTACCACTCTAGTCTCCTTTAAGTAAACAATACAGGATTCATACAGTGTTTCATGTGATCTTAACTGGAATTAAGGATTTCCCGGATCTTAGCTACCTTTTCTACACTAAGAACTGACTTGGAGAATCTCTTTTTAGCTGATCTAAACCAGTTCTTATCTGTTTACAGTCATTTTCTCTGAATTATCCAAGTTTTCATGTAGTTTCCTATATTCTTTCTTCTGGTCCAAGTATAAGCTTTGCCCACTTTATCAAACAACTTCCTACACTCTGTTATAAACAGAGGCAGCTGGGCAACATTATCTTTCAACTGTGTTACAGAGTGTAGTACTACATTTCAGTGAAGTGTAAGGCTTTCCAAATCGCCGAATGTGTTTCTTTCTCTATTTCAATGGTATTCTGCCTTGTATAACACATATTTACCACTCTAGTCACTTTTAAGTAAACAATACAGGATTCATACAGTGTTTCATGTGATCTTAACTCAAATTAAGGATTTCCCGGATCTTAGCTACCTTTTCTACACTAAGAACTGACTTGGAGAATCTCTATGAGCTGTTCTAAACGAGGTCTCATCTGTTTACAGTCATTTTCTCTGTATTATACTTGCTTTAATGTAGTTTCCTATATTCTTCCTTCTGGTCCAAGTATAATCTTTGCCCACTTTAGCAAACAACTTCCTACACACTGTTATGAACTGAGGCAGCTCGGGAACATTGTCTCTCAACTGTGTTATAGAGTGTAGTACTACATTTCAGTGAAGTGTAAGGCCTTCCAAAGCTGCCGAACGTGTTTCTTTCAATATTTCAATGGTATTCTGCCTTGTATAACACACATTTACCACTCTAGTCTCTTTTAAGTAAACAATACAGGATTCATAGAGTGTTTCATGTGATCTTAACTCGAATTAAGGATTTCCCGGATATTAGCTACCTTTTCTACACTAAGAACTGACTTGGAGAATCTCTTTTTACCTGCTCTAAACCAGTTCTTATCTGTTTACAGTCATTTTCTCTGAATTATCCAAGTTTTCATGTAGTTTCCTATATTCTTTCTTCTGGTCCAAGTATAAGGTTTGCCCATTTTATCAAACAACTTCCTACACACTGTTATAAACAGAGGCAGCTCGGCAACATTATCTTTCAACTGTGTATACAGAGGGTAGTACTACATTTCAGTGAAGTGTAAGGCTTTCCAAAGCTGCCGAATGTGTCTCTTTCTCTATTTCAATGGTATTCTGCCTTGTATAACACACATTTAACACTCTAGTCTCCTTTAAGTAAACAATACAGGATTCATACAGTGTTTCATGTAATCTTAACTGCAATTAAGGATTTCCCAGATCTTACCTACCTTTTCTACACTAAGAACTGACTTGGAGAATCACTTTGAGCTGTTCTAAACCAGTTCTCATCTGTTTACAGTCATTTTCTCTGAATTATCCATGTTTTCCTGTAGTTTCCTATATTCTTCCTTCTGGTCCAAGTATAAGCTTTGCCCACTTTATCAAACAACTTCCTACACACTGTTATAAACAGAGGCAGCTTGGGAACACTGTCTCTCAACTGTGTTACAGAGTGTAGTACTACATTTCAGTGAAGTGTAAGGCTTTCCAAATCGCCGAATGTGTTTCTTTCTCTATTTCAATGGTATTCTGCCTTGTATAACACACATTTACCACTCTAGTCTCTGTTAAGTAAACAATACAGGATTCATACAGTGTTTCATGTGATCTTAACGCGAATTAAGGATTTCCCGGATCTTAGCTACCTTTTCTACACTAAGAACTGACTTGGAGAATCTCTATGAGCTGTTCTAAACGAGTTCTCATCTGTTTACAGTGATTTTATCTGAATTATCCATGTTTTCATGTGGTTTCCTATATTCTTCCTTCTGGTCCAAGTATAAGCTTTGCCCACTTTATCAAACAACTTCCTACACACTGTTATGAACAGAGGCAGCTCGGGAACATTGTCTCTCACCTGTGTTACAGAGTGTAGTACTCCATTTCAGTGAAGTGTAAGGCTTTCCAAAGCTGCCGAATGTGTTTCTTTCTCTATTTCAATGGTATTCTGCCTTGTATAACACACATTAACCACTCTAGTCTCTTTTAAGTAAACAATACAGGATTCATAGAGTGTTTCGTGTGATCTTAACTCGAATTGAGGATTTCCCGGATCTTAGCTACCTTTTCTACACTAAGAACTGACTTGGGCAATCTCTTTCAGCTGTTCTAAACCAGTTCTCATCTGTTTACAGTCATTTTCTCTGAATTATCCAAGTTTTCATGTAGTTTCCTATATTCTTTCTTCTGGTCCAAGTATAAGCTTTGCCCACTTTATCAAACAACTTCCTACACACTGTTATAAACAGAGGCAGCTGGGCAACATTATCTTTCAACTGTGTTACAGAGTGTAGTACTACATTTCAGTGAAGTGTAAGGCTTTCCAAAGCTGCCGAATGTGTTTCTTTCTCTATTTCAGTGGTATTCTGCCTTGTATAACACACATTTAACACTCTAGTCTCCTTTAAGTAAACAATACAGGATTCATACAGTGTTTCATGTGATCTTAACTCGAATTAAGGATTTCCCGGATCTTAGCTACCTTTTCTACACTAAGAACTGACTTGGAGAATCTCTTCAAGCTGTTCTAAACCAGTTCTCATCTGTTTACAGTCATTTTCTCTGAATTATCCATGTTTTTATGTAGTTTCTTATATTCTGCCTTCTGGTACAAGTATAATCTTTGCCCACTTTATCAAACAACTTCCTACACACTGTTATGAACTGAGGCAGCTCGGGAACATTGTCTCTCAACTGTGTTATAGAGTGTAGTACTATATTTCTGTGAAGTGTAAGGCCTTCATACGCTGCCGAACGTGTTTCTTTCACTATTTCAATGATATTCTGCCTTGTATAACACACATTTACCAGTCTAGTCTCCTTTAAGTAAACAATACAGGATTCATACAGTGTTTCATGTGATCTTAACTCGAATTAAGGATTTCCCGGATCTTAGCTACCTTTTCTACACTAAGAACTGACTTGGAGAATCTCTTTGAGCTGTTCTAAACCAGTTCTCATCTGTTTACAGTCATTTTCTCTGAATTATCCATGTTTTCATGTAGTTTCCTATATTCTTCCTTCTGGTCCAAGTATAAGCTTTGCCCACTTTATCAAACAACTTCCTACACACTGTTATGAACAAAGGCAGCTCGGGAACATTGTCTCTCAACTGTGTTACATAGTGTATTCCTACATTTCAGTGAAGTGTAAGGCTTTCCAAAGCTGCCGAATGTGTTTCTTTCTCTATTTCAATGGTATTCTGCCTTGTATAACACACATTTACCACTCTAGTCTCTTTTAAGTGAACAATACATGATTCATACAGTGTTTCATGTGATCTTAACTCGAATTAAGGATTTCCCGGATCTTAGCTACATTTTCTACACTAAGAACTGATGTGGAGAATCTCTTTGAGCTGTTCTAAACCAGTTCTCATCTGTTTACAGTCATTTTCTCTGAATTATCCATGTTTTCATACAGTTTCTTTTATTCTTCCTTCTGGTACAAGTATAATCTTTGCCCATTTTATCAAACAACTTCCTACACACTGTTATGAACAGAGGCAGCTCCTGAACATTGTCTCTCAACTGTGTTACAGAGTGTATTCCTACATTTCAGTGAAGTGCAAGGCTTTCCAAAGCTGCCGAATGTGTTTCTTTCTCTATTTCAATGGTATTCTGCCTTGTATAACACACATTTACCACTCTAGTCTCTTTTAAGTAAACAATACAGGATTCATACAGTGTTTCATGTGATCTTAACGCAAATTAAGGATTTCCCGGATCTTAGCTACCTTTTCTACACTAAGAACTGACTTGGAGAATCTCTATGAGCTGTTCTAAACGAGTTCTCAT
The DNA here is from genome assembly GCF_964339955.1 of Pipistrellus hanaki. Classification (NCBI taxonomy): domain Eukaryota; kingdom Metazoa; phylum Chordata; class Mammalia; order Chiroptera; family Vespertilionidae; genus Pipistrellus; species Pipistrellus hanaki. The sequence continues at coordinate 59,705 of NW_028182266.1, read as the reverse complement.
CTGTTTACAGTCATTTTCTCTGAATTATCCATGTTTTCATGTAGTTTCCTATATTCTTCTTTCTGGTCCAAGTATAAGCTTTGCCCACTTTATCATACAACTTCCTAAACACTGTTATGAACAGAGGGAGCTCCTGAACATTGTCTCTCAACTGTGTTACAGAGTGTATTCCTACATTTCAGTGAAGTGCAAGGCTTTCCAAAGCTGACGAATGTGTTTCTTTCTCTATTTCAATGGTATTCTGCCTTGTATAACACACATTTACACTCTAGTCTCTTTTAAGTAAACAATACAGGATTCATACAGTGTTTCATGTGATCTTAACGCAAATTAAGGATTTCCCGCATCTTAACTACCTTTTCTACACTAAGAACTGACTTGGGCAATCTCTTTCAGCTGTACTAAACGAGTTCTCATCTGTTTACAGTCATTTTCTCTGAATTATCCATGTTTTCATGTAGTTTCATATATTCTTCCTTCTGGTCCTAGTATAAGCTTTGCCCACTTTATCAAACAACTTCCTACACACTGTTATTAACAGAGGCAGCTCGGGAACATTGTCTCTCACCTGTGTTACAGAGTGTAGTACTCCATTTCAGTGAAGTGTAAGGCTTTCCAAAGCTGCCGAATGTGTTTCTTTCTCTATTTCAATGGTATTCTGCCTTGTATAACACACATTAACCACTCTAGTCTCTTTTAAGTAAACAATACAGGATTCATAGAGTGTTTCATGTGATCTTAACTCGAATTGAGGATTTCCCGCATCTTAACTACCTTTTCTACACTAAGAACTGACTTGGGCAATCTCTTTCAGCTGTTCTAAACCAGTTCTCATCTGTTTACAGTCATTTTCTCTGAATTATCCATGTTTTCATGTAGTTTCCTATATTCTTCGTTCTGGTCCAAGTATAAGCTTTGCCCACTTTATCAAACAACTTCCTACACACTGTTATAAACAGAGGCAGCTGGGCAACATTATCTTTCAACTGTGTTACAGAGTGTAGTACTACATTTCAGTGAAGTGTAAGGCTTTCCAAAGCTGCCGAATGTGTTTCTTTCTCTATTTCAGTGGTATTCTGCCTTGTATAACACACATTTAACACTCTAGTCTCCTTTAAGTAAACAATACAGGATTCATACAGTGTTTCATGTGATCTTAACTCGAATTAAGGATTTCCCGGATCTTAGCTACCTTTTCTACAATAAGAACTGACTTGGAGAATCTCTTCAAACTGTTCTAAACCAGTTCTCATCTGTTTACAGTCATTTTCTCTGAATTATCCATGTTTTTATGTAGTTTCTTATATTCTGCCTTCTGGTACAAGTATAATCTTTGCCCACTTTATCAAACAACTTCCTACACACTGTTATGAACTGAGGCAGCTCGGGAACATTGTCTCTCAACTGTGTTATAGAGTGTAGTACTATATTTCTGTGAAGTGTAAGGCCTTCATACGCTGCCGAACGTGTTTCTTTCACTATTTCAATGATATTCTGCCTTGTATAACACACATTTACCAGTCTAGTCTCCTTTAAGTAAACAATACAGGATTCATACAGTGTTTTATGTGATCTTAACTCGAATTTAGGATTTCCCGGATCTTAGCTACCTTTTCTACACTAAGAACTGACTTGGAGAATCTCTTTGAGCTGTTCTAATCCAGTTCTCATCTGTTTACAGTCATTTTCTCTGAATTATCCATGTTTTCATGTAGTTTCCTATATTCTTCCTTCTGGTCCAAGTATAAGCTTTGCCCACTTTATCAAACAACTTCCTACACACTGTTATGAACAGAGGCAGCTCGGGAACATTGTCTCTCAACTGTGTTACATAGTGTATTCCTACATTTCAGTGAAGTGTAAGGCTTTCCAAAGCTGCCGAATGTGTTTCTTTCTCTATTTCAATGGTATTCTGCCTTGTATAACACACATTTACCACTCTAGTCTCTTTTAAGTGAACAATACATGATTCATAGAGTGTTTCATGTGATCTTAACTCGAATTAAGGATTTCCCGGATCTTAGCTACCTTTTCTACACTAAGAACTGACGTGGAGAATCTCTTTGAGCTGTTCTAAACCAGTTCTCATCTGTTTACAGTCATTTTCTCTGAATTATCCATGTTTTCATACAGTTTCTTTTATTCTTCCTTCTGGTACAAGTATAATCTTTGCCCATTTTATCAAACAACTTCCTACACACTGTTGTGAACAGAGGCAGCTCCTGAACATTGTCTCTCAACTGTGTTACAGAGTGTATTCCTACATTTCAGTGAAGTGCAAGGCTTTCCAAAGCTGCCGAATGTGTTTCTTTCTCTATTTCAATGGTATTCTGCCTTGTATAACACACATTTACCACTCTAGTCTCCTTTAAGTAAACAATACAGGATTCATACAGTGTTTCATGTGATCTTAACTGGAATTAAGGATTTCCCGGATCTTAGCTACCTTTTCTACACTAAGAACTGACTTGGAGAATCTCTTTTTAGCTGATCTAAACCAGTTCTTATCTGTTTACAGTCATTTTCTCTGAATTATCCAAGTTTTCATGTAGTTTCCTATATTCTTTCTTCTGGTCCAAGTATAAGCTTTGCCCACTTTATCAAACAACTTCCTACACTCTGTTATAAACAGAGGCAGCTGGGCAACATTATCTTTCAACTGTGTTACAGAGTGTAGTACTACATTTCAGTGAAGTGTAAGGCTTTCCAAATCGCCGAATGTGTTTCTTTCTCTATTTCAATGGTATTCTGCCTTGTATAACACATATTTACCACTCTAGTCACTTTTAAGTAAACAATACAGGATTCATACAGTGTTTCATGTGATCTTAACTCAAATTAAGGATTTCCCGGATCTTAGCTACCTTTTCTACACTAAGAACTGACTTGGAGAATCTCTATGAGCTGTTCTAAACGAGGTCTCATCTGTTTACAGTCATTTTCTCTGTATTATACTTGTTTTAATGTAGTTTCCTATATTCTTCCTTCTGGTCCAAGTATAATCTTTGCCCACTTTAGCAAACAACTTCCTACACACTGTTATGAACTGAGGCAGCTCGGGAACATTGTCTCTCAACTGTGTTATAGAGTGTAGTACTACATTTCAGTGAAGTGTAAGGCCTTCCAAAGCTGCCGAACGTGTTTCTTTCACTATTTCAATGGTATTCTGCCTTGTATAACACACATTTACCACTCTAGTCTCTTTTAAGTAAACAATACAGGATTCATAGAGTGTTTCATGTGATCTTAACTCGAATTAAGGATTTCCCGGATCTTAGCTACCTTTTCTACACTAAGAACTGACTTGGAGATTCTCTTTTTACCTGCTCTAAACCAGTTCTTATCTGTTTACAGTCATTTTCTCTGAATTATCCAAGTTTTCATGTAGTTTCCTATATTCTTTCTTCTGGTCCAAGTATAAGGTTTGCCCATTTTATCAAACAACTTCCTACACACTGTTATAAACAGAGGCAGCTCGGCAACATTATCTTTCAACTGTGTATACAGAGGGTAGTACTACATTTCAGTGAAGTGTAAGGCTTTCCAAAGCTGCCGAATGTGTCTCTTTCTCTATTTCAATGGTATTCTGCCTTGTATAACACACATTTAACACTCTAGTCTCCTTTAAGTAAACAATACAGGATTCATACAGTGTTTCATGTAATCTTAACTGCAATTAAGGATTTCCCAGATCTTACCTACCTTTTCTACACTAAGAACTGACTTGGAGAATCACTTTGAGCTGTTCTAAACCAGTTCTCATCTGTTTACAGTCATTTTCTCTGAATTATCCATGTTTTCCTGTAGTTTCCTATATTCTTCCTTCTGGTCCAAGTATAAGCTTTGCCCACTTTATCAAACAACTTCCTACACACTGTTATAAACAGAGGCAGCTTGGGAACACTGTCTCTCAACTGTGTTACAGAGTGTAGTACTACATTTCAGTGAAGTGTAAGGCTTTCCAAATCGCCGAATGTGTTTCTTTCTCTATTTCAATGGTATTCTGCCTTGTATAACACACATTTACCACTCTAGTCTCTGTTAAGTAAACAATACAGGATTCATACAGTGTTTCATGTGATCTTAACGCGAATTAAGGATTTCCCGGATCTTAGCTACCTTTTCTACACTAAGAACTGACTTGGAGAATCTCTATGAGCTGTTCTAAACGAGTTCTCATCTGTTTACAGTGATTTTCTCTGAATTATCCATGTTTTCATGTAGTTTCCTATATTCTTCCTTCTGGTCCAAGTATAAGCTTTGCCCACTTTATCAAACAACTTCCTACACACTGTTATGAACAGAGGCAGCTCGGGAACATTGTCTCTCACCTGTGTTACAGAGTGTAGTACTCCATTTCAGTGAAGTGTAAGGCTTTCCAAAGCTGCCGAATGTGTTTCTTTCTCTATTTCAATGGTATTCTGCCTTGTATAACACACATTAACCACTCTAGTCTCTTTTAAGTAAACAATACAGGATTCATAGAGTGTTTCATGTGATCTTAACTCGAATTGAGGATTTCCCGCATCTTAACTACCTTTTCTACACTAAGAACTGACTTGGGCAATCTCTTTCAGCTGTTCTAAACCAGTTCTCATCTGTTTACAGTCATTTTCTCTGAATTATCCAAGTTTTCATGTAGTTTCCTATATTCTTTCTTCTGGTCCAAGTATAAGCTTTGCCCACTTTATCAAACAACTTCCTACACACTGTTATAAACAGAGGCAGCTGGGCAACATTATCTTTCAACTGTGTTACAGAGTGTAGTACTACATTTCAGTGAAGTGTAAGGCTTTCCAAAGCTGCCGAATGTGTTTCTTTCTCTATTTCAGTGGTATTCTGCCTTGTATAACACACATTTAACACTCTAGTCTCCTTTAAGTAAACAATACAGGATTCATACAGTGTTTCATGTGATCTTAACTCGAATTAAGGATTTCCCGGATCTTAGCTACCTTTTCTACACTAAGAACTGACTTGGAGAATCTCTTCAAGCTGTTCTAAACCAGTTCTCATCTGTTTACAGTCATTTTCTCTGAATTATCCATGTTTTTATGTAGTTTCTTATATTCTGCCTTCTGGTACAAGTATAATCTTTGCCCACTTTATCAAACAACTTCCTACACACTGTTATGAACTGAGGCAGCTCGGGAACATTGTCTTTCAACTGTGTTATAGAGTGTAGTACTATATTTCTGTGAAGTGTAAGGCCTTCATACGCTGCCGAACGTGTTTCTTTCACTATTTCAATGATATTCTGCCTTGTATAACACACATTTACCAGTCTAGTCTCCTTTAAGTAAACAATACAGGATTCATACAGTGTTTCATGTGATCTTAACTCGAATTAAGGATTTCCCGGATCTTAGCTACCTTTTCTACACTAAGAACTGACTTGGAGAATCTCTTTGAGCTGTTCTAAACCAGTTCTCATCTGCTACAGTCATTTTCTCTGAATTATCCATGTTTTCATGTAGTTTCCTATATTCTTCCTTCTGGTCCAAGTATAAGCTTTGCCCACTTTATCAAACAACTTCCTACACACTGTTATGAACAGAGGCAGCTCGGGAACATTGTCTCTCAACTGTGTTACATAGTGTATTCCTACATTTCAGTGAAGTGTAAGGCTTTCCAAAGCTGCCGAATGTGTTTCTTTCTCTATTTCAATGGTATTCTGCCTTGTATAACACACATTTACCACTCTAGTCTCTTTTAAGTGAACAATACATGATTCATACAGTGTTTCATGTGATCTTAACTCGAATTAAGGATTTCCCGGATCTTAGCTACATTTTCTACACTAAGAACTGATGTGGAGAATCTCTTTGAGCTGTTCTAAACCAGTTCTCATCTGTTTACAGTCATTTTCTCTGAATTATCCATGTTTTCATACAGTTTCTTTTATTCTTCCTTCTGGTACAAGTATAATCTTTGCCCATTTTATCAAACAACTTCCTACACACTGTTATGAACAGAGGCAGCTCCTGAACATTGTCTCTCAACTGTGTTACAGAGTGTATTCCTACATTTCAGTGAAGTGCAAGGCTTTCCAAAGCTGCCGAATGTGTTTCTTTCTCTATTTCAATGGTATTCTGCCTTGTATAACACACATTTACCACTCTAGTCTCTTTTAAGTAAACAATACAGCATTCATACAGTGTTTCATGTGATCTTAACTCGAATTGAAGATTTCCCGCATCTTAACTACCTTTTCTACACTAAGAACTGACTTGGGCAATCTCTTTCAGCTGTTCTAAATGAGTTCTCATCTGTTTACAGTCATTTTCTCTGAATTATCCATGTTTTCATGTAGTTTCCTATATTCTTCCTTCTGGTCCAAGTATAAGCTTTGCCCACTTTATCAAACAACTTCCTACACACTGTTATGAACAGAGGCAGCTCGGGAACATTGTCTCTCACCTGTGTTACAGAGTGTAGTACTCCATTTCAGTGAAGTGTAAGGCTTTCCAAAGCTGCCGAATGTGTTTCTTTCTCTATTTCAATGGTATTCTGCCTTGTATAACACACATTAACCACTCTAGTCTATTCTAAGTAAACAATACAGGATTCATAGAGTGTTTCATGTGATCTTAACTCGAATTGAGGATTTCCCGCATCTTAACTACCTTTTCTACACTAAGAACTGACTTGGGCAATCTCTTTCAGCTGTTCTAAACCAGTTCTCATCTGTTTACAGTCATTTTCTCTGAATTATCCAAGTTTTCATGTAGTTTCCTATATTCTTTCTTCTGGTCCAAGTATAATCTTTGCCCACTTTATCAAACAACTTCCTACACACTGTTATGAACTGAGGCAGCTCGGGAACATTGTCTCTCAACTGTGTTATAGAGTGTAGTACTATATTTCTGTGAAGTGTAAGGCCTTCATACGCTGCCGAACGTGTTTCTTTCACTATTTCAATGATATTCTGCCTTGTATAACACACATTTACCAGTCTAGTCTCCTTTAAGTAAACAATACAGGATTCATACAGTGTTTCATGTGATCTTAACACGAATTAAGGATTTCCCGGATCTTAGCTACCTTTTCTACACTAAGAACTGACTTGGAGAATCTCTTTGAGCTGTTCTAAACCAGTTCTCATCTGTTTACAGTCATTTTCTCTGAATTATCCATGTTTTCATGTAGTTTCCTATATTCTTCCTTCTGGTCCAAGTATAAGCTTTGCCCACTTTATCAAACAACTTCCTACACACTGTTATGAACAGAGGCAGCTCGGGAACATTGTCTCTCAACTGTGTTACATAGTGTATTCCTACATTTCAGTGAAGTGTAAGGCTTTCCAAAGCTGCCGAATGTGTTTCTTTCTCTATTTCAATGGTATTCTGCCTTGTATAACACACATTTACCACTCTAGTCTCTTTTAAGTGAACAATACATGATTCATACAGTGTTTCATGTGATCTTAACTCGAATTAAGGATTTCCCGGATCTTAGCTACCTTTTCTACACTAAGAACTGACGTGGAGAATCTCTTTGAGCTGTTCTAAACCAGTTCTCATCTGTTTACAGTCATTTTCTCTGAATTATCCATGTTTTCATACAGTTTCTTTTATTCTTCCTTCTGGTACAAGTATAATCTTTGCCCATTTTATCAAACAACTTCCTACACACTGTTATGAACAGAGGCAGCTCCTGAACATTGTCTCTCAACTGTGTTACAGAGTGTATTCCTACATTTCAGTGAAGTGCGAGGCTTTCCAAAGCTGCCGAATGTGTTTCTTTCTCTATTTCAATGGTATTCTGCCTTGTATAACACACATTTACCACTCTAGTCTCTTTTAAGTAAACAATACAGCATTCATACAGTGTTTCATGTGATCTTAACTCGAATTGAAGATTTCCCGCATCTTAACTACCTTTTCTACACTAAGAACTGACTTGGGCAATCTCTTTCAGCTGTTCTAAATGAGTTCTCATCTGTTTACAGTCATTTTCTCTGAATTATCCATGTTTTCATGTAGTTTCCTATATTCTTCCTTCTGGTCCAAGTATAAGCTTTGCCCACTTTATCAAACAACTTCCTACACACTGTTATAAACAGAGGCAGCTTGGGAACACTGTCTCTCAACTTTGTTACAGAGTGTAGTACTACATTTCAATGAAGTGTAAGGCTTTCCAAAGCTGCCGAATGTGTTTCTTTCTCTATTTCTATGGTATTCTGCCTTGTATAACACACATTTACCAGTCTAGTCTCTTTTAAGTAAACAATACAGGATTCATACAGTGTTTCATGTGATCTTAACTTGAATTAAAGATTTCCCGGATCTTAGCTACCTTTTCTACACTAAGAACTGACTTGGAGAATCTCTTTTTAGCTGATCTAAACCAGTTCTTATCTGTTTACAGTCATTTTCTCTGAATTATCCAAGTTTTCATGTAGTTTCCTATATTCTTTCTTCTGGTCCAAGTATAAGCTTTGCCCACTTTATCAAACAACTTCCTACACTCTGTTATAAACAGAGGCAGCTGGGCAACATTATCTTTCAACTGTGTTACAGAGTGTAGTACTACATTTCAGTGAAGTGTAAGGCTTTCCAAATCGCCGAATGTGTTTCTTTCTCTATTTCAATGGTATTCTGCCTTGTATAACACACATTTACCACTCTAGTCACTTTTAAGTAAACAATACAGGATTCATACAGTGTTTCATGTGATCTTAACTCAAATTAAGGATTTCCCGGATCTTAGCTACCTTTTCTACACTAAGAAGTGACTTGGAGAATCTCTATGAGCTGTTCTAAACGAGTTCTCATCTGTTTACAGTCATTTTCTCTGTATTATCCATGTTTTAATGTAGTTTCCTATATTCTTCCTTCTGGTCCAAGTATAAGCTTTGCCCACTTTAGCAAACAACTTCCTACACACTGTTATGAACTGAGGCAGCTCGGGAACATTGTCTCTCAACTGTGTTATAGAGTGTAGTACTACATTTCAGTGAAGTGTAAGGCCTTCCAAAGCTGCCGAACGTGTATCTTTCTCTATTTCAATGGTATTCTGCCTTGTATAACACACATTTACCACTCTAGTCTCTTTTAAGTAAATAATACAGGATTCATACAGTGTTTCATGTGATCTTAACGCAAATTAAGGATTACCCAGATCTTATCTAACTTTTCTACACTATGAACTGACTTGGAGAATCTCTTTGAGCTGTTCTAAACCAGTTCTCATTTGTTTACAGTCATTTTCTCTGAATTATCCATGTTTTCATGTAGTTTCTCTATTCTTCCTTCTGGTCCAAGTATAAGCTTTGCCCACTTTATCAAACAACTTTCTACACACTGTTATGAACTGAGGCAGCTCGGGAACATTGTCTCTCAACTGTGTTATAGAGTGTAGTACTACATTTCAGTGAAGTGTAACGCCTTCCAAAGCTGCCGAACGTGTATCTTTCACTATTTCAATGGTATTCTGCCTTGTGTAACACACATTTACCACTCTAGTCTCTTTTAAGTAAACAATACAGGATTCATACAGTGTTTCCTGTGATCTTAACTCGAATTAAGGATTTCCCGGATCTTAGCTACCTTTTCTACACTAAGAACTGACTTGGAGAATCTCTTTGAGCTGTTCTAAACCAGTTCTCATTTGCTTACAGTCATTTTCTCTGAATTATCCATGTTTTCATGTAGTTTCCTATATTCTTCCTTCTGGTCCAAGTATAAGCATTGCCCACTTTATCAAACAACTTCCTACACACTGTTATGAACAGAGGCAGCTCGGGAACATTGTCTCTCAACTGTGTTACAGAGTGTAGTACTACATTTCAGTGAAGTGTAAGGCTTTCGAAAGCTGCCGAATGTGTTCCTTTCTCTATTTCTATGGTATTCTGCCTTGTATAACACACATTTACCAGTCTAGTCTCTTTTAAGTAAACAATACAGGATTCATACAGTGTTTCATGTGATCTTAACTCGAATTAAGTATTTCCCCGATCTTAGCTACCTTTTCTACACTAAGAACTGACTTGGAGAATATCTTTTTAGCTGATCTAAACCAGTTCTTATCTGTTTACAGTCATTTTCTCTGAATTATCCAAGTTTTCATGTAGTTTCCTATATTCTTTCTTCTGGTCCAAGTATAAGCTATGCCCACTTTATCAAACAACTTTCTACACACTGTTATAAACAGAGGCAGCTGGGCAACATTATCTTTCAACTGTGTTACAGAGTGTAGTACTACATTTCAGTTAAGTGTAAGGCTTTCCAAAGCTGCCGAATGTGTTTCTTTCTCTATTTCAGTGGTATTCTGCCTTGTATAACACACATTTAACACTCTAGTCTCCTTTAAGTAAACAATACAGGATTCATACAGTGTTTCTTGTGATCTTAACTCGAATTAAGGATTTCCCGGATCTTAGCTACCTTTTCTACACTAAGAACTGACTTGGAGAATCTCTTCATCTGTTCTAAACCAGTTCTCATCTGTTTACAGTCATTTTCTCTGAATTATCCATGTTTTTATGTAGTTTCTTATATTCTGCCTTCTGGTACAAGTATAATCTTTGCCCACTTTATCAAACAACTTCCTACACACTGTTATGAACTGAGGCAGCTCGGGAACATTGTCTCTCAACTGTGTGATAGAGTGTAGTACTATATTTCTGTGAAGTATAAGGCCTTCATACGCTGCCGAATGTGTTTCTTTCTCTATTTCAATGGTATTCTGCCTTGTATAACAAACATTTACCACTCTAGTCTCTTTTAAGTAAACAATACAGGATTCATAGAGTGTTTCATGTGATCTTAACTCAAATTAAGGATTTCCGGATCTTAGCTACCTTTTCTACACTAAGAACTGACTTGGACAATCTCTTTTTAGCTCTTCTAAACCAGTTCTCATCTGTTTACAGTCATTTTCTCTGAAATATCCATGTTTTCATGTAGTTTCCTATATTCTTCCTTCTGGTCCAAGTATAAGCGTGGCCAACTTTATCAAACAACTTCCTACACATTGTTATGAACAGAGGCAGCTCGGGAACATTGTCTCTCAACTGTGTTACAGAGTGTAGTACTACATTTCAGTGAAGTGTAAGGCTTTCCAAAGCTGCCGAATGTGTATCTTTCTTATTTCAATGGTATTCTGCCTTGTATAACACACATTTACCACTCTAGTCTCTTTTAAGTAAATAATACAGGATTCATACAGTGTTTCATGTGATCTTAACTCGAATTAAGGATTACCCAGATCTTATCTAACTTTTCTACACTATGAACTGACTTGGAGAATCTCTTTGAGCTGTTCTAAACCAGTTCTCATTTGTTTACAGTCATTTTCTCTGAATTATCCATGTTTTCATGTAGTTTCTATATTCTTCCTTCTGGTCCAAGTATAAGCTTTGCCCACTTTATCAAACAACTTCCTGCACACTGTTATGAACTGAGGCAGCTAGGGAACATTGTCTCTCAACTGTGTTATAGAGTGTAGTACTACATTTCAGTGAAGTGTAACGCCTTCCAAAGCTGCCGAACGTGTTTCTTTCACTATTTCAATGGTATTCTGCCTTGTGTAACACACATTTACCACTCTAGTCTCTTTTAAGTAAACAATACAGGATTCATACAGTGTTTCCTGTGATCTTAACTCGAATTAAGGATTTCCCGGATCTTAGCTACCTTTTCTACACTAAGAACTGACTTGGAGAATCTCTTTGAGCTGTTCTAAACCAGTTCTCATCTGCTTACAGTCATTTTCTCTGAATTATCCATGTTTTCATGTAGTTTCCTATATTCTTCCTTCTGGTCCAAGTATAAGCGTTGCCCACTTTATCAAACAACTTCCTACACACTGTTATGAACAGAGGCAGCTCGGGAACATTGTCTCTCAACTGTGTTACAGAGTGTATTCCTACATTTCAGTGAAGTGTAAGGCTTTCCAAAGCTGCCGAATGTGTTCCTTTCTCTATTTCTATGGTATTCTGCCTTGTATAACACACATTTACCAGTCTAGTCTCTTTTAAGTAAACAATACAGGATTCATACAGTGTTTCATGTGATCTTAACTCGAATTAAGTATTTCCCGGATCTTAGCTACCTTTTCTACACTAAGAACTGACTTGGAGAATATCTTTTTAGCTGATCTAAACCAGTTCTTATCTGTTTACAGTCATTTTCTCTGAATTATCCAAGTTTTCATGTAGTTTCCTATATTCTTTCTTCTGGTCCAAGTATAAGCTTTGCCCACTTTATCAAACAACTTCCTACACACTGTTATAAACAGAGGCAGCTGGGCAACATTATCTTTCAACTGTGTTACAGAGTTTAGTACTACATTTCAGTGAAGTGTAAGGCTTTCCAAAGCTGCCGAATGTGTTTCTTTCTCTATTTCAATGGCATTCTGCCTTGTGTAACACACATTTACCACTCTAGTCTCTTTTAAGTAAACAATACAGGATTCATACAGTGTTTCCTGTGATCTTAACTCGAATTAAGGATTTCCCGGATCTTAGCTACCTTTTCGACACTAAGAACTGACTTGGAGAATCTCTTTGAGCTGTTCTAAACCAGTTCTCATCTGCTTACAGTCATTTTCTCTGAATTATCCATGTTTTCATGTAGTTTCCTATATTCTTCCTTCTGGTCCAAGTATAAGCGTTGCCCACTTTATCAAACAACTTCCTACACACTGTTATGAACAGAGGCAGCTCGGGAACATTGTCTCTCAACTGTGTTACAGAGTGTAGTACTACATTTCAGTGAAGTGTAAGGCTTTCCAAAGCTGCCGAATGTGTTTCTTTCTCTATTTCAGTGGTATTCTGCCTTGTATAACACACATTTACCACTCTAGTCTCTTTTAAGTAAATAATACAGGATTCATACAGTGTTTCATGTGATCTTAACTCGAATTAAGGATTACCCAGATCTTATCTAACTTTTCTACACTATGAACTGACTTGGAGAATCTCTTTGAGCTGTTCTAAACCAGTTCTCATTTGTTTACAGTCATTTTCTCTGAATTATCCATGTTTTCATGTAGTTTCTATATTCTTCCTTCTGGTCCAAGTATAAGCTTTGCCCACTTTATCAAACAACTTCCTACACACTGTTATGAAATGAGGCAGCTCGGGAACATTGTCTCTCAACTGTGTTATAGAGTGTAGTACTACATTTCAGTGAAGTGTAACGCCTTCCAAAGCAACCGAACGTGTTTCTTTCACTATTTCAATGGTATTCTGCCTTGTGTAACACACATTTACCACTCTAGTCTCTTTTAAGTAAACAATACAGGATTCATACAGTGTTTCCTGTGATCTTAACTCGAATTAAGGATTTCCCGGATCTTAGCTACCTTTTCTACACTAAGAACTGACTTGGAGAAGCTCTTTGAGCTGTTCTAAACCAGTTCTCATCTGCTTACAGTCATTTTCTCTGAATTATCCATGTTTTCATGTAGTTTCCTATATTCTTCCTTCTGGTCCAAGTATAAGCGTTGCCCACTTTATCAAACAACTTCCTACACACTGTTATGAACAGAGGCAGCTCGGGCACATTGTCTCTCAACTGTGTTACAGAGTGTAGTACTACATTTCAGTGAAGTGTAAGGCTTTCCAAAGCTGCCGAATGTGTTCCTTTCTCTATTTCTATGGTATTCTGCCTTGTATAACACACATTTACCAGTCTAGTCTCTTTTAAGTAAACAATACAGGATTCATACAGTGTTTCATGTGATCTTAACTCGAATTAAGGATTTCCCGGATCTTAGCTACCTTTTCTACAGTAAGAACTGACTTGGAGAATCTCTTTTTAGCTGATCTAAACCAGTTCATATCTGTTTACAGTCATATTCTCTGAATTATCCAAGTTTTCATGTAGTTTCCTATATTCTTTCTTCTGGTCCAAGTATAAGCTTTGCCCACTTTATCAAACAACTTCCTACACTCTGTTATAAACAGAGGCAGCTGGGCAACATTATCTTTCAACTGTGTTACAGAGTGTAGTACTACATTTCAGTGAAGTGTAAGGCTTTCCAAAGCTGCCAAATGTGTTTCTTTCTCTATTTCAATGGTATTCTGCCTTGTATAACACACATTTACCACTCTAGTCACTTTTAAGTAAACAATACAGGATTCATACAGTGTTTCATGTGATCTTAACTCGAATTAAGGATTTCCGGATCTTAGCTACCTTTTCTACACTAAGAACTGACTTGGAGAATCTCTTTGAGCTGTTCTAAACCAGTTCTCATCTGCTTACAGTCATTTTCTCTGAATTATCCATGTTTTCATGTAGTTTCCTATATTCTTTTTTCTGGTCCAAGTATAAGCGTTGCCCACTTTATCAAACAACTTCCTACACACTGTTATGAACAGAGGCAGCTCGGGAACATTGTCTCTCAACTGTGTTACAGAGTGTAGTACTACATTTCAGTGAAGTGTAAGGCTTTCCAAAGCTGCCGAATGTGTTTCTTTCTCTATTTCAGTGGTATTCTGCCTTGTATAACACACATTTACCACTCTAGTCTCTTTTAAGTAAACAATACAGCATTCATACAGTATTTCATGTGATCTTAACTCGAATTGAAGATTTCCCGCATCTTAACTACCTTTTCTACACTAAGAACTGACTTGGGCAATCTCTTTCAGCTGTTCTAAATGAGTTCTCATCTGTTTACAGTCATTTTCTCTGAATTATCCATGTTTTCATGTAGTTTCCTATATTCTTCCTTCTGGTCCAAGTATAAGCTTTGCCCACTTTATCAAACAACTTCCTACACACTGTTATAAACAGAGGCAGCTTGGGAACACTGTCTCTCAACTTTGTTACAGAGTGTAGTACTACATTTCAGTGAAGTGCAAGGCTTTCCAAAGCTGCCGAATGTGTTTCTTTCTCTATTTCTATGGTATTCTGCCTTGTATAACACACATTTACCAGTCTAGTCTCTTTTAAGTAAACAATACAGGATTCATACAGTGTTTCATGTGATCTTAACTCGAAAAGGATTTCCCGGATCTTAGCTACCTTTTCTACACTAAGAACTGACTTGGAGAATCTCTATGAGCTGTTCTAAACGAGTTCTCATCTGTTTACAGTCATTTTCTCTGTATTATCCATGTTTTAATGTAGTTTCCTATATTCTTCCTTCTGGTCCAAGTATAATCTTTGCGAACTTTAGCAAACAACTTCCTACAAACTGTTATGAACTGAGGCAGCTCGGGAACATTGTCTCTCAACTGTGTTATAGAGTGTAGTACTACATTTCAGTGAAGTGTAAGGCCTTCCAAAGCTGCCGAACGTGTTTCTTTCACTATTTCAATGGTATTCTGCCTTGTATAACACACATTTACCACTCTAGTCTCTTTTAAGTAAACAATACAGGATTCATAGAGTGTTTCATGTGATCTTAACTCGAATTAAGGATTTCCCGGATCTTAGCTACCTTTTCTACACTAAGAACTGACTTGGAGAATCTCTTTTTAGCTGCTCTAAACCAGTTCTTATCTGTTTACAGTCATTTTCTCTGAATTATCCAAGTTTTCATGTAGTTTCCTATATTCTTTCTTCTGGTCCAAGTATAAGGTTTGCCCACTTTATCAAACAACTTCCTACACACTGTTATGAACAGAGGCAGCTCGGCAACATTATCTTTCAACTGTGTATACAGAGTGTAGTACTACATTTCAGTGAAGTGTAAGGCTTTCCAAAGCTGCCGAATGTGTCTCTTTCTCTATTTCAATGGTATTCTGCCTTGTATAACACACATTTAACACTCTAGTCTCCTTTAAGTAAACAATACAGGATTCATACAGTGTTTCATGTGATCTTAACTGGAATTAAGGATTTCCCAGATCTTAGCTACCTTTTCTACACTAAGAACTGACTTGGAGAATCACTTTGAGTTGTTCTAAACCAGTTCTCATCTGTTTACAGTCATTTTCTCTGAATTATCCATGTTTTCATGTAGTTTCCTATATTCTTCCTTCTGGTCCAAGTATAAGCTTTGCCCACTTTATCAAACAACTTCCTACACACTGTTATAAACAGAGGAAGCTTGGGAACACTGTCTCTCAACTGTGTTACAAAGTGTAGTACTACATTTCATTGAAGTGTAAGGCTTTCCAAATCGCCGAATGTGTTTCTTTCTCTATTTCAATGGTATTCTGCCTTGTATAACACACATTTAGCACTCTAGTCTCTTTTAAGTAAACAATACAGGATTCATACAGTGTTTCATGTGATCTTAACGCAAATTAAGGATTTCCCGGATCTTAGCTACCTTTTCTACACAAAGAACTGACTTGGAGAATCTCTATGAGCTGTTCTAAACGAGTTCTCATCTGTTTACAGTCATTTTCTCTGAATTATCCATGTTTTCATGTAGTTTCCTATATTCTTCTTTCTGGTCCAAGTATAAGCTTTGCCCACTTTATCATACAACTTCCTAAACACTGTTATGAACAGATGGAGCTCCTGAACATTGTCTCTCAACTGTGTTACAGAGTGTATTCCTACATTTCAGTGAAGTGCAAGGCTTTCCAAAGCTGACGAATGTGTTTCTTTCTCTATTTCAATGGTATTCTGCCTTGTATAACACACATTTACCACTCTAGTCTCTTTTAAGTAAACAATACAGGATTCATACAGTGTTTCATGTGATCTTAACTCGAATTAAGTATTTCCCGGATCTTAGCTACCTTTTCTACACTAAGAACTGACTTGGAGAATATCTTTTTAGCTGATCTAAACCAGTTCTTATCTGTTTACAGTCATTTTCTCTGAATTATCCAAGTTTTCATGTAGTTTCCTATATTCTTTCTTCTGGTCCAAGTATAAGCTTTGCCCACTTTATCAAACAACTTCCTACACTCTGTTATAAACAGAGGCAGCTGGGCAACATTATCTTTCAACTGTGTTACAGAGTGTAGTACTACATTTCAGTGAAGTGTAAGGCTTTCCAAATCGCCGAATGTGTTTCTTTCTCTATTTCAATGGTATTCTGCCTTGTATAACACACATTTACCACTCTAGTCACTTTTAAGTAAACAATACAGGATTCATACAGTGTTTCATGTGATCTTAACTGGAATTAAGGATTTCCCGGATCTTAGCTACCTTTTCTACACTAAGAACTGACTTGGAGAATCACTTTGAGCTGTTCTAAACCAGTTCTCATCAGTTTACAGTCATTTTCTCTGAATTATCCATGTTTTGATGTAGTTTCCTATATTCTTCCTTCTGGTCCAAGTATAAGCTTTGCCCACTTTATCAAACAACTTCCTACACACTGTTATAAACAGAGGCAGCTTGGGAACACTGTCTCTCAACTGTGTTACAGAGTGTAGTACTACATTTCAGTGAAGTGTAAGGCTTCCAAAGCTGCCGAATGTGTTTCTTTTTCTATTTCTATGGTATTCTGCCTTGTATAACACACATTTACCAGTCTAGTCTCTTTTAAGTAAACAATACAGGATTCATACAGTGTTTCATTTGATCTTAACTCGAATTAAGGATTTCCCGGATCTTAGCTACCTTTTCTACACTAAGAACTGACTTGGAGAATCTCTATGAGCTGTTCTAAACGAGTTCTCATCTGTTTACAGTCATTTTCTCTGTATTATCCATGTTTTCATGTAGTTTCCTATATTCTTCCTTCTGGTCCAAGTATAATCTTTGCGCACTTTAGCAAACAACTTCCTACACACTGTTATGAACTGAGGCAGCTCGGGAACATTGTCTCTCAACTGTGTTATAGAGTGTAGTACTATATTTCAGTGAAGTGTAAGGCCTTCCAAAGCTGCCGAACGTGTTTCTTTCACTATTTCAATGGTATTCTGCCTTGTATAACACACATTTACCATTCTAGTCTCTTTTAAGTAAACAATACAGGATTCATAGAGTGTTTCATGTGATCTTAACTCGAATTAAGGATTTCCCGGATCTTAGCTACCTTTTCTACACTAAGAACTGACTTGGAGAATCTCTTTTTAGCTAATCTAAACCAGTTCTTATCTGTTTACAGTCATTTTCTCTGAATTATCCAAGTTTACATGTAGTTTCCTATATTCTTTCTTCTGGTCCAAGTATAAGCTTTGCCCACTTTATCAAACAACTTCCTACACTCTGTTATAAACAGAGGCAGCTGGGCAACATTATCTTTCAACTGTGTTACAGAGTGTAGTACTACATTTCCGTGAAGTGTAAGGCTTTCCAAATCGCCGAATGTGTTTCTTTCTCTATTTCAATGGTATTCTGCCTTGTATAACACACATTTACCACTCTAGTCACTTTTAAGTAAACAATACAGGATTCATACAGTGTTTCATGTGATCTCAACACAAATTAAGGATTTCCCGGATCTTAGCTACCTTTTCTACACTAAGAACTGACTTGGAGAATCTCTATGAGCTGTTCTAAACGAGTTCGCATCTGTTTACAGTCATTTTCTCTGTATTATCCATGTTTTAATGTAGTTTCCTATATTCTTCCTTCTGGTCCAAGTATAATCTTTGCCCACTTTAGCAAACAACTTCCTACACACTGTTATGAACTGAGGCAGCTCGGGAACATTGTCTCTCAACTGTGTTATAGAGTGTATTACTACATTTCAGTGAAGTGTAAGGCCTTCCAAAGCTGCCGAACGTGTTTCTTTCACTATTTCAATGGTATTCTGCCTTGTATAACACACATTTACCACTCTAGTCTCTTTTAAGTAAACAATACAGGATTCATAGAGTGTTTCATGTGATCTTAACTCGAATTAAGGATTTCCCGGATCTTAGCTACCTTTTCTACACTAAGAACTGACTTGGAGAATCTCTTTTTAGCTGCTCTAAACCAGTTCTTATCTGTTTACAGTCATTTTCTCTGAATTATCCAAGTTTTCATGTAGTTTCCTATATTCTTTCTTCTGGTCCAAGTATAAGGTTTGCCCACTTAATCAAACAACTTCCTACACACTGTTATAAACAGAGGCAGCTCGGCAACATTATCTTTCAACTGTGTATACAGAGTGTAGTACTACATTTCAGTGAAGTGTAAGGCTTTCCAAAGCTGCCGAATGTGTTTCTTTCTCTATTTCAATGGTATTCTGCCTTGTATAACACACATTTAACACTCTAGTCTCGTTTAAGTAAACAATACAGGATTCATACAGTGTTTCATGTGATCTTAAGTGGAATTAAGGATTTCCCAGATCTTAGCTACCTTTTCTACACTAAGAACTGACTTGGAGAATCACTTTGAGCTGTTCTAAACCAGTTCTCATCAGTTTACAGTCATTTTCTCTGAATTATCCATGTTTTCATGTAGTTTCCTATATTCTTCCTTCTGGTCCAAGTATAAGCTTTGCCCACTTTATCAAACAACTTCCTACACACTGTTATAAACAGAGGCAGCTTGGAAAAACTGTCTCTCAACTGTGTTACAGAGTGTCGTACTACATTTCAGTGAAGTGTAAGGCTTCCAAAGCTGGCGAATGTGTTTCTTTCTCTATTTCTATGGTATTCTGCCTTGTATAACACACATTTACCAGTCTAGTCACTTTTAAGTAAACAATACAGGATTCATACAGTGTTTCATGTGATCTTAACTCGAATTAAGGATTTCCCGGATCTTAGCTACCTTTTCTACACTAAGAACTGACTTGGAGAATCTCTATGAGCTGTTCTAAACGAGTTCTCATCTGTTTACAGTCATTTTCTCTGTATTATCCATGTTTTAATGTAGTTTCCTATATTCTTCCTTCTGGTCCAAGTATAATCTTTGCGAACTTTAGCAAACAACTTCCTACACACTGTTATGAACTGAGGCAGCTCGGGAACATTGTCTCTCAACTGTGTTATAGAGTGTAGTACTACATTTCAGTGAAGTGTAAGGCCTTCCAAAGCTGCCGAACGTGTTTCTTTCACTATTTCAATGGTATTCTGCCTTGTATAACACACATTTACCACTCTAGTCTCTTTTAAGTAAACAATACAGGATTCATAGAGTGTTTCATGTGATCTTAACTCGAATTAAGGATTTCCCGGATCTTAGCTACCTTTTCTACACTAAGAACTGACTTGGAGAATCTCTTTTTAGCTGCTCTAAACCAGTTCTTATATGTTTACAGTCATTTTCTCTGAATTATCCAAGTTTTCATGTAGTTTCCTATATTCTTTCTTCTGGTCCAAGTATAAGGTTTGCCCACTTTATCAAACAACTTCCTACACACTGTTATAAACAGAGGCAGCTCGGCAACATTATCTTTCAACTGTGTATACAGAGTGTAGTACTACATTTCAGTGAAGTGTAAGGCTTTCCAAAGCTGCCAAATGTGTTTCTTTCTCTATTTCAATGGTATTCTGCCTTGTATAACACACATTTACCACTCTAGTCACTTTTAAGTAAACAATACAGGATTCATACAGTGTTTCATGTGATCTTAACTCGAATTAAGGATTTCCGGATCTTAGCTACCTTTTCTACACTAAGAACTGACTTGGACAATCTCTTTTTAGCTGTTCTAAACCAGTTCTCATCTGTTTACAGTCATTTTCTCTGAAATATCCATGTTTTCATGTAGTTTCCTATATTCTTCCTTCTGGTCCAAGTATAAGCGTGGTCAACTTTATCAAACAACTTCCTACACATTGTTATGAACAGAGGCAGCTCGGGAACATTGTCTCTCAACTGTGTTACAGAGTGTAGTACTACATTTCAGTGAAGTGTAAGGCTTTCCAAAGTTGCCGAATGTGTATCTTTCTCTATTTCAATGGTATTCTGCCTTGTATAACACACATTTACCACTCTAGTCTCTTTTAAGTAAATAATACAGGATTCATGCAGTGTTTCATGTGATCTTAACTCGAATTAAGGATTACCCAGATCTTATATAACTTTTCTACACTATGAACTGACTTGGAGAATCTCTTTGAGCTGTTCTAAACCAGTTCTCATTTGTTTACAGTCATTTTCTCTGAATTATCCATGTTTTCATGTAGTTTCTATATTCCTCCTTCTGGTCCAAGTATAAGCTTTGCCCACTTTATCAAACAACTTCCTACACACTGTTATGAACTGAGGCAGCTCGGGAACATTGTCTCTCAACTGTGTTATAGAGTGTAGTACTACATTTCAGTGAAGTGTAACGCCTTCCAAAGCTGCCGAACGTGTTTCT
This sequence comes from Pipistrellus hanaki, assembly GCF_964339955.1. Classification (NCBI taxonomy): domain Eukaryota; kingdom Metazoa; phylum Chordata; class Mammalia; order Chiroptera; family Vespertilionidae; genus Pipistrellus; species Pipistrellus hanaki. The sequence goes on along the minus strand of NW_028182266.1, from coordinate 38,588 downwards.
TTCACTATTTCAATGGTATTCTGCCTTGTGTAACACACATTTACCACTCTAGTCTCTTTTAAGTAAACAATACAGGATTCATACAGTGTTTCCTGTGATCTTAACTCGAATTAAGGATTTCCCGGATCTTAGCTACCTTTTCTACACTAAGAACTGACTTGGAGAATCTCTTTGAGCTGTTCTAAACCAGTTCTCATCTGCTTACAGTCATTTTCTCTGAATTATCCATGTTTTCATGTAGTTTCCTATATTCTTTTTTCTGGTCCAAGTATAAGCGTTGCCCACTTTATCAAACAACTTCCTACACACTGTTATGAACAGAGGCAGCTCGGGAACATTGTCTCTCAACTGTGTTACAGAGTGTAGTACTACATTTCAGTGAAGTGTAAGGCTTTCCAAAGCTGCCGAATGTGTTTCTTTCTCTATTTCAGTGGTATTCTGCCTTGTATAACACACATTTACCACTCTAGTCTCTTTTAAGTAAACAATACAGCATTCATACAGTATTTCATGTGATCTTAACTCGAATTGAAGATTTCCCGCATCTTAACTACCTTTTCTACACTAAGAACTGACTTGGGCAATCTCTTTCAGCTGTTCTAAATGAGTTCTCATCTGTTTACAGTCATTTTCTCTGAATTATCCATGTTTTCATGTAGTTTCCTATATTCTTCCTTCTGGTCCAAGTATAAGCTTTGCCCACTTTATCAAACAACTTCCTACACACTGTTATAAACAGAGGCAGCTTGGGAACACTGTCTCTCAACTTTGTTACAGAGTGTAGTACTACATTTCAGTGAAGTGCAAGGCTTTCCAAAGCTGCCGAATGTGTTTCTTTCTCTATTTCTATGGTATTCTGCCTTGTATAACACACATTTACCAGTCTAGTCTCTTTTAAGTAAACAATACAGGATTCATACAGTGTTTCATGTGATCTTAACTCGAATTAAGGATTTCCCGGATCTTAGCTACCTTTTCTACACTAAGAACTGACTTGGAGAATCTCTATGAGCTGTTCTAAACGAGTTCTCATCTGTTTACAGTCATTTTCTCTGTATTATCCATGTTTTAATGTAGTTTCCTATATTCTTCCTTCTGGTCCAAGTATAATCTTTGCGAACTTTAGCAAACAACTTCCTACACACTGTTATGAACTGAGGCAGCTCGGGAACATTGTCTCTCAACTGTGTTATAGAGTGTAGTACTACATTTCAGTGAAGTGTAAGGCCTTCCAAAGCTGCCGAACGTGTTTCTTTCACTATTTCAATGGTATTCTGCCTTGTATAACACACATTTACCACTCTAGTCTCTTTTAAGTAAACAATACAGGATTCATAGAGTGTTTCATGTGATCTTAACTCGAATTAAGGATTTCCCGGATCTTAGCTACCTTTTCTACACTAAGAACTGACTTGGAGAATCTCTTTTTAGCTGCTCTAAACCAGTTCTTATCTGTTTACAGTCATTTTCTCTGAATTATCCAAGTTTTCATGTAGTTTCCTATATTCTTTCTTCTGGTCCAAGTATAAGGTTTGCCCACTTTATCAAACAACTTCCTACACACTGTTATGAACAGAGGCAGCTCGGCAACATTATCTTTCAACTGTGTATACAGAGTGTAGTACTACATTTCAGTGAAGTGTAAGGCTTTCCAAAGCTGCCGAATGTGTCTCTTTCTCTATTTCAATGGTATTCTGCCTTGTATAACACACATTTAACACTCTAGTCTCCTTTAAGTAAACAATACAGGATTCATACAGTGTTTCATGTGATCTTAACTGGAATTAAGGATTTCCCAGATCTTAGCTACCTTTTCTACACTAAGAACTGACTTGGAGAATCACTTTGAGTTGTTCTAAACCAGTTCTCATCTGTTTACAGTCATTTTCTCTGAATTATCCATGTTTTCATGTAGTTTCCTATATTCTTCCTTCTGGTCCAAGTATAAGCTTTGCCCACTTTATCAAACAACTTCCTACACACTGTTATAAACAGAGGAAGCTTGGGAACACTGTCTCTCAACTGTGTTACAAAGTGTAGTACTACATTTCATTGAAGTGTAAGGCTTTCCAAATCGCCGAATGTGTTTCTTTCTCTATTTCAATGGTATTCTGCCTTGTATAACACACATTTACCACTCTAGTCTCTTTTAAGTAAACAATACAGGATTCATACAGTGTTTCATGTGATCTTAACGCAAATTAAGGATTTCCCGGATCTTAGCTACCTTTTCTACACAAAGAACTGACTTGGAGAATCTCTATGAGCTGTTCTAAACGAGTTCTCATCTGTTTACAGTCATTTTCTCTGAATTATCCATGTTTTCATGTAGTTTCCTATATTCTTCTTTCTGGTCCAAGTATAAGCTTTGCCCACTTTATCATACAACTTCCTAAACACTGTTATGAACAGAGGGAGCTCCTGAACATTGTCTCTCAACTGTGTTACAGAGTGTATTCCTACATTTCAGTGAAGTGCAAGGCTTTCCAAAGCTGACGAATGTGTTTCTTTCTCTATTTCAATGGTATTCTGCCTTGTATAACACACATTTACCACTCTAGTCTCTTTTAAGTAAACAATACAGGATTCATACAGTGTTTCATGTGATCTTAACTCGAATTAAGTATTTCCCGGATCTTAGCTACCTTTTCTACACTAAGAACTGACTTGGAGAATATCTTTTTAGCTGATCTAAACCAGTTCTCATCTGTTTACAGTCATTTTCTCTGAATTATCCAAGTTTTCATGTAGTTTCCTATATTCTTTCTTCTGGTCCAAGTATAAGCTTTGCCCACTTTATCAAACAACTTCCTACACTCTGTTATAAACAGAGGCAGCTGGGCAACATTATCTTTCAACTGTGTTACAGAGTGTAGTACTACATTTCAGTGAAGTGTAAGGCTTTCCAAATCGCCGAATGTGTTTCTTTCTCTATTTCAATGGTATTCTGCCTTGTATAACACACATTTACCACTCTAGTCACTTTTAAGTAAACAATACAGGATTCATACAGTGTTTCATGTGATATTAACTGGAATTAAGGATTTCCCGGATCTTAGCTACCTTTTCTACACTAAGAACTGACTTGGAGAATCACTTTGAGCTGTTCTAAACCAGTTCTCATCAGTTTACAGTCATTTTCTCTGAATTATCCATGTTTTGATGTAGTTTCCTATATTCTTCCTTCTGGTCCAAGTATAAGCTTTGCCCACTTTATCAAACAACTTCCTACACACTGTTATAAACAGAGGCAGCTTGGGAACACTGTCTCTCAACTGTGTTACAGAGTGTAGTACTACATTTCAGTGAAGTGTAAGGCTTCCAAAGCTGCCGAATGTGTTTCTTTTTCTATTTCTATGGTATTCTGCCTTGTATAACACACATTTACCAGTCTAGTCTCTTTTAAGTAAACAATACAGGATTCATACAGTGTTTCATTTGATCTTAACTCGAATTAAGGATTTCCCGGATCTTAGCTACCTTTTCTACACTAAGAACTGACTTGGAGAATCTCTATGAGCTGTTCTAAACGAGTTCTCATCTGTTTACAGTCATTTTCTCTGTATTATCCATGTTTTCATGTAGTTTCCTATATTCTTCCTTCTGGTCCAAGTATAATCTTTGCGCACTTTAGCAAACAACTTCCTACACACTGTTATGAACTGAGGCAGCTCGGGAACATTGTCTCTCAACTGTGTTATAGAGTGTAGTACTATATTTCAGTGAAGTGTAAGGCCTTCCAAAGCTGCCGAACGTGTTTCTTTCACTATTTCAATGGTATTCTGCCTTGTATAACACACATTTACCATTCTAGTCTCTTTTAAGTAAACAATACAGGATTCATAGAGTGTTTCATGTGATCTTAACTCGAATTAAGGATTTCCCGGATCTTAGCTACCTTTTCTACACTAAGAACTGACTTGGAGAATCTCTTTTTAGCTGCTCTAAACCAGTTCTTATCTGTTTACAGTCATTTTCTCTGAATTATCCAAGTTTTCATGTAGTTTCCTATATTCTTTCTTCTGGTCCAAGTATAAGGTTTGCCCACTTAATCAAACAACTTCCTACACACTGTTATAAACAGAGGCAGCTCGGCAACATTATCTTTCAACTGTGTATACAGAGTGTAGTACTACATTTCAGTGAAGTGTAAGGCTTTCCAAAGCTGCCGAATGTTTTTCTTTCTCTATTTCAATGGTATTCTGCCTTGTATAACACACATTTAACACTCTAGTCTCGTTTAAGTAAACAATACAGGATTCATACAGTGTTTCATGTGATCTTAAGTGGAATTAAGGATTTCCCAGATCTTAGCTACCTTTTCTACACTAAGAACTGACTTGGAGAATCACTTTGAGCTGTTCTAAACCAGTTCTCATCAGTTTACAGTCATTTTCTCTGAATTATCCATGTTTTCATGTAGTTTCCTATATTCTTCCTTCTGGTCCAAGTATAAGCTTTGCCCACTTTATCAAACAACTTCCTACACACTGTTATAAAAAGAGGCAGCTTGGGAAAACTGTCTCTCAACTGTGTTACAGAGTGTCGTACTACATTTCAGTGAAGTGTAAGGCTTCCAAAGCTGGCGAATGTGTTTCTTTCTCTATTTCTATGGTATTCTGCCTTGTATAACACACATTTACCAGTCTAGTCACTTTTAAGTAAACAATACAGGATTCATACAGTGTTTCATGTGATCTTAACTCGAATTAAGGATTTCCCGGATCTTAGCTACCTTTTCTACACTAAGAACTGACTTGGAGAATCTCTATGAGCTGTTCTAAACGAGTTCTCATCTGTTTACAGTCATTTTCTCTGTATTATCCATGTTTTAATGTAGTTTCCTATATTCTTCCTTCTGGTCCAAGTATAATCTTTGCGAACTTTAGCAAACAACTTCCTACACTCTGTTATAAACAGAGGCAGCTGGGCAACATTATCTTTCAACTGTGTTACAGAGTGTAGTACTACATTTCCGTGAAGTGTAAGGCTTTCCAAATCGCCGAATGTGTTTCTTTCTCTATTTCAATGGTATTCTGCCTTGTATAACACACATTTACCACTCTAGTCACTTTTAAGTAAACAATACAGGATTCATACAGTGTTTCATGTGATCTCAACACAAATTAAGGATTTCCCGGATCTTAGCTACCTTTTCTACACTAAGAACTGACTTGGAGAATCTCTATGAGCTGTTCTAAACGAGTTCGCATCTGTTTACAGTCATTTTCTCTGTATTATCCATGTTTTGATGTAGTTTCCTATATTCTTCCTTCTGGTCCAAGTATAATCTTTGCCCACTTTAGCAAACAACTTCCTACACACTGTTATGAACTGAGGCAGCTCGGGAACATTGTCTCTCAACTGTGTTATAGAGTGTATTACTACATTTCAGTGAAGTGTAAGGCCTTCCAAAGCTGCCGAACGTGTTTCTTTCACTATTTCAATGGTATTCTGCCTTGTATAACACACATTTACCACTCTAGTCTCTTTTAAGTAAACAATACAGGATTCATAGAGTGTTTCATGTGATCTTAACTCGAATTAAGGATTTCCCGGATCTTAGCTACCTTTTCTACACTAAGAACTGACTTGGAGAATCTCTTTTTAGCTGCTCTAAACCAGTTCTTATCTGTTTACAGTCATTTTCTCTGAATTATCCAAGTTTTCAAGTAGTTTCCTATATTCTTTCTTCTGGTCCAAGTATAAGGTTTGCCCACTTAATCAAACAACTTCCTACACACTGTTATAAACAGAGGCAGCTCGGCAACATTATCTTTCAACTGTGTATACAGAGTGTAGTACTACATTTCAGTGAAGTGTAAGGCTTTCCAAAGCTGCCGAATGTGTTTCTTTCTCTATTTCAATGGTATTCTGCCTTGTATAACACACATTTAACACTCTAGTCTCGTTTAAGTAAACAATACAGGATTCATACAGTGTTTCATGTGATCTTAAGTGGAATTAAGGATTTCCCAGATCTTAGCTACCTTTTCTACACTAAGAACTGACTTGGAGAATCACTTTGAGCTGTTCTAAACCAGTTCTCATCAGTTTACAGTCATTTTCTCTGAATTATCCATGTTTTCATGTAGTTTCCTATATTCTTCCTTCTGGTCCAAGTATAAGCTTTGCCTACTTTATCAAACAACTTCCTACACACTGTTATAAACAGAGGCAGCTTGGGAAAACTGTCTCTCAACTGTGTTACAGAGTGTCGTACTACATTTCAGTGAAGTGTAAGGCTTCCAAAGCTGGCGAATGTGTTTCTTTCTCTATTTCTATGGTATTCTGCCTTGTATAACACACATTTACCAGTCTAGTCACTTTTAAGTAAACAATACAGGATTCATACAGTGTTTCATGTGATCTTAACTCGAATTAAGGATTTCCCGGATCTTAGCTACCTTTTCTACACTAAGAACTGACTTGGAGAATCTCTATGAGCTGTTCTAAATGAGTTCTCATCTGTTTACAGTCATTTTCTCTGTATTATCCATGTTTTAATGTAGTTTCCTATATTCTTCCTTCTGGTCCAAGTATAATCTTTGCGAACTTTAGCAAACAACTTCCTACACACTGTTATGAACTGAGGCAGCTCGGGAACATTGTCTCTCAACTGTGTTATAGAGTGTAGTACTACATTTCAGTGAAGTGTAAGGCCTTCCAAAGCTGCCGAACGTGTTTCTTTCACTATTTCAATGGTATTCTGCCTTGTATAACACACATTTACCACTCTAGTCTCTTTTAAGTAAACAATACAGGATTCATAGAGTGTTTCATGTGATCTTAACTCGAATTAAGGATTTCCCGGATCTTAGCTACCTTTTCTACACTAAGAACTGACTTGGAGAATCTCTTTTTAGCTGCTCTAAACCAGTTCTTATCTGTTTACAGTCATTTTCTCTGAATTATCCAAGTTTTCATGTAGTTTCCTATATTCTTTCTTCTGGTCCAAGTATAAGGTTTGCCCACTTTATCAAACAACTTCCTACACACTGTTATAAACAGAGGCAGCTCGGCAACATTATCTTTCAACTGTGTATACAGAGTGTAGTACTACATTTCAGTGAAGTGTAAGGCTTTCCAAAGCTGCCGAATGTGTCTCTTTCTCTATTTCAATGGTATTCTGCCTTGTATAACACACATTTAACACTCTAGTCTCCTTTAAGTAAACAATACAGGATTCATACAGTGTTTCATGTGATCTTAACTGGAATTAAGGATTTCCCAGATCTTAGCTACCTTTTCTACACTAAGAACTGACTTGGAGAATCACTTTGAGCTGTTCTAAACCAGTTCTCATCTGTTTACAGTCATTTTCTCTGAATTATCCATGTTTTCATGTAGTTTCCTATATTCTTCCTTCTGGTCCAAGTATAAGCTTTGCCCACTTTATCAAACAACTTCCTACACACTGTTATAAACAGAGGAAGCTTGGGAACACTGTCTCTCAACTGTGTTACAAAGTGTAGTACTACATTTCATTGAAGTGTAAGGCTTTCCAAATCGCCGAATGTGTTTCTTTCTCTATTTCAATGGTATTCTGCCTTGTATAACACACATTTACCACTCTAGTCTCTTTTAAGTAAACAATACAGGATTCATACAGTGTTTCATGTGATCTTAACGCAAATTAAGGATTTCCCGGATCTTAGCTACCTTTTCTACACTAAGAACTGACTTGGAGAATCTCTATGAGCTGTTCTAAACGAGTTCTCATCTGTTTACAGTCATTTTCTCTGAATTATCCATGTTTTCATGTAGTTTCCTATATTCTTCGTTCTGGTCCAAGTATAAGCTTTGCCCACTTTATCAAACAACTTCCTACACACTGTTATAAACTGAGGCAGCTTGGGAACACTGTCTCTCAACTTTGTTACAGAGTGTAGTACTACATTTCAATGAAGTGTAAGGCTTTCCAAAGCTGCCGAATGTGTTCCTTTCTCTATTTCTATGGTATTCTGCCTTGTATAACACACATTTACCAGTCTAGTCTCTTTTAAGTAAACAATACAGGATTCATACAGTGTTTCATGTGATCTTAACTCGAATTAAGTATTTCCCGGGTCTTAGCTACCTTTTCTACACTAAGAACTGACTTGGAGAATATCTTTTTAGCTGATCTAAACCAGTTCTTATCTGTTTACAGTCATTTTCTCTGAATTATCCAAGTTTTCATGTAGTTTCCTATATTCTTTCTTCTGGTCCAAGTATAAGCTTTGCCCACTTTATCAAACAACTTCCTACACTCTGTTATAAACAGAGGCAGCTGGGCAACATTATCTTTCAACTGTGTTACAGAGTGTAGTACTACATTTCAGTGAAGTGTAAGGCTTTCCAAATCGCCGAATGTGTTTCTTTCTCTATTTCAATGGTATTCTGCCTTGTATAACACACATTTACCACTCTAGTCACTTTTAAGTAAACAATACAGGATTCATACAGTGTTTCATGGGATCTTAACTCAAATTAAGGATTTCCCGGATCTTAGCTACCTTTTCTACACTAAGAACTGACTTGGAGAATCTCTATGAGCTGTTCTAAACGAGTTCGCATCTGTTTACAGTCATTTTCTCTGTATTATCCATGTTTTAATGTAGTTTCCTATATTCTTCCTTCTGGTCCAAGTATAATCTTTGCCCACTTTAGCTAACAACTTCCTACACACTGTTATGAACTGAGGCAGCTCGGGAACATTGTCTCTCAACTGTGTTATAGAGTGTAGTACTACATTTCAGTGAAGTGTAAGGCCTTCCAAAGCTGCCGAACGTGTTTCTTTCACTATTTCAATGGTATTCTGCCTTGTATAACACACATTTACCACTCTAGTCTCTTTTAAGTAAACAATACAGGATTCATAGAGTGTTTCATGTGATATTAACTCGAATTAAGGATTTCCCGGATCTTAGCTACCTTTTCTACACTAAGAACTGACTTGGAGAATCTCTTTTTAGCTGCTCTAAACCAGTTCTTATCTGTTTACAGTCATTTTCTCTGAATTATCCAAGTTTTCATGTAGTTTCCTATATTCTTTCTTCTGGTCCAAGTATAAGGTTTGCCCACTTAATCAAACAACTTCCTACACACTGTTATAAACAGAGGCAGCTCGGCAACATTATCTTTCAACTGTGTATACAGAGTGTAGTACTACATTTCAGTGAAGTGTAAGGCTTTCCAAAGCTGCCGAATGTGTTTCTTTCTCTATTTCAATGGTATTCTGCCTTGTATAACACACATTTAACACTCTAGTCTCGTTTAAGTAAACAATACAGGATTCATACAGTGTTTCATGTGATCTTAAGTGGAATTAAGGATTTCCCAGATCTTAGCTACCTTTTCTACACTAAGAACTGACTTGGAGAATCACTTTGAGCTGTTCTAAACCAGTTCTCATCAGTTTACAGTCATTTTCTCTGAATTATCCATGTTTTCATGTAGTTTCCTATATTCTTCCTTCTGGTCCAAGTATAAGCTTTGCCCACTTTATCAAACAACTTCCTACACACTGTTATAAACAGAGGCAGCTTGGGAAAACTGTCTCTCAACTGTGTTACAGAGTGTCGTACTACATTTCAGTGAAGTGTAAGGCTTCCAAAGCTGGCGAATGTGTTTCTTTCTCTATTTCTATGGTATTCTGCCTTGTATAACACACATTTACCAGTCTAGTCACTTTTAAGTAAACAATACAGGATTCATACAGTGTTTCATGTGATCTTAACTCGAATTAAGGATTTCCCGGATCTTAGCTACCTTTTCTACACTAAGAACTGACTTGGAGAATCTCTATGAGCTGTTCTAAACGAGTTCTCATCTGTTTACAGTCATTTTCTCTGTATTACCCATGTTTTAATGTAGTTTCCTATATTCTTCCTTCTGGTCCAAGTATAATCTTTGCGAACTTTAGCAAACAACTTCCTACACACTGTTATGAACTGAGGCAGCTCGGGAACATTGTCTCTCAACTGTGTTATAGAGTGTAGTACTACATTTCAGTGAAGTGTAAGGCCTTCCAAAGCTGCCGAACGTGTTTCTTTCACTATTTCAATGGTATTCTGCCTTGTATAACACACATTTACCACTCTAGTCTCTTTTAAGTAAACAATACAGGATTCATAGAGTGTTTCATGTGATCTTAACTCGAATTAAGGATTTCCCGGATCTTAGCTACCTTTTCTACACTAAGAACTGACTTGGAGAATCTCTTTTTAGCTGCTCTAAACCAGTTCTTATCTGTTTACAGTCATTTTCTCTGAATTATCCAAGTTTTCATGTAGTTTCCTATATTCTTTCTTCTGGTCCAAGTATAAGGTTTGCCCACTTTATCAAACAACTTCCTACACACTGTTATAAACAGAGGCAGCTCGGCAACATTATCTTTCAACTGTGTATACAGAGTGTAGTACTACATTTCAGTGAAGTGTAAGGCTTTCCAAAGCTGCCGAATGTGTCTCTTTCTCTATTTCAATGGTATTCTGCCTTGTATAACACACATTTAACACTCTAGTCTCCTTTAAGTAAACAATACAGGATTCATACAGTGTTTCATGTGATCTTAACTGGAATTAAGGATTTCCCAGATCTTAGCTACCTTTTCTACACTAAGAACTGACTTGGAGAATCACTTTGAGCTGTTCTAAACCAGTTCTCATCTGTTTACAGTCATTTTCTCTGAATTATCCATGTTTTCATGTAGTTTCCTATATTCTTCCTTCTGGTCCAAGTATAAGCTTTGCACACTTTATCAAACAACTTCCTACACACTGTTATAAACAGAGGAAGCTTGGGAACACTGTCTCTCAACTGTGTTACAAAGTGTAGTACTACATTTCATTGAAGTGTAAGGCTTTCCAAATCGCCGAATGTGTTTCTTTCTCTATTTCAATGGTATTCTGCCTTGTATAACACACATTTACCACTCTAGTCTCTTTTAAGTAAACAATACAGGATTCATACAGTGTTTCATGTGATCTTAACGCAAATTAAGGATTTCCCGGATCTTAGCTACCTTTTCTACACTAAGAACTGACTTGGAGAATCTCTATGAGCTGTTCTAAACGAGTTCTCATCTGTTTACAGTCATTTTCTCTGAATTATCCATGTTTTCATGTAGTTTCCTATATTCTTCTTTCTGGTCCAAGTATAAGCTTTGCCCACTTTATCATACAACTTCCTAAACACTGTTATGAACAGAGGGAGCTCCTGAACATTGTCTCTCAACTGTGTTACAGAGTGTATTCCTACATTTCAGTGAAGTGCAAGGCTTTCCAAAGCTGACGAATGTGTTTCTTTCTCTATTTCAATGGTATTCTGCCTTGTATAACACACATTTACCACTCTAGTCTCTTTTAAGTAAACAATACAGGATTCATACAGTGTTTCATGTGATCTTAACGCAAATTAAGGATTTCCCGCATCTTAACTATCTTTTCTACACTAAGAACTGACTTGGGCAATCTCTCTCAGCTGTTCTAAACGAGTTCTCATCTGTTTACAGTCATTTTCTCTGAATTATCCATGTTTTCATGTAGTTTCCTATATTCTTCCTTCTGATCCAAGTATAAGCTTTGCCCACTTTATCAAACAACTTCCTACACACTGTTATAAACAGAGGCAGCTTGGGAACACTGTCTCTCAACTTTGTTACAGAGTGTAGTACTACATTTCAATGAAGTGTAAGGCTTTCCAAAGTTGCCGAATGTGTTCCTTTCTCTATTTCTATGGTATTCTGCCTTGTATAACACACATTTACCAGTCTAGTCTCTTTTAAGTAAACAATACAGGATTCATACAGTGTTTCATGTGATCTTAACTCGAATTAAGTATTTCCCGGTCTTAGCTACCTTTTCTACACTAAGAACTGACTTGGAGAATATCTTTTTAGCTGATCTAAACCAGTTCTTATCTGTTTACAGTCATTTTCTCTGAATTATCCAAGTTTTCATGTAGTTTCCTATATTCTTTCTTCTGGTCCAAGTATAAGCTTTGCCCACTTTATCAAACAACTTCCTACACTCTGTTATAAACAGAGGCAGCTGGGCAACATTATCTTTCAACTGTGTTACAGAGTGTAGTACTACATTTCCGTGAAGTGTAAGGCTTTCCAAATCGCCGAATGTGTTTCTTTCTCTATTTCAATGGTATTCTGCCTTGTATAACACACATTTACCACTCTAGTCACTTTTAAGTAAACAATACAGGATTCATACAGTGTTTCATGTGATCTCAACACAAATTAAGGATTTCCCGGATCTTAGCTACCTTTTCTACACTAAGAACTGACTTGGAGAATCTCTATGAGCTGTTCTAAACGAGTTCGCATCTGTTTACAGTCATTTTCTCTGTATTATCCATGTTTTAATGTAGTTTCCTATATTCTTCCTTCTGGTCCAAGTATAATCTTTGCCCACTTTAGCAAACAACTTCCTACACACTGTTATGAACTAAGGCAGCTCGGGAACATTGTCTCTCAACTGTGTTATAGAGTGTATTACTACATTTCAGTGAAGTGTAAGGCCTTCCAAAGCTGCCGAACGTGTTTCTTTCACTATTTCAATGGTATTCTGCCTTGTATAACACACATTTACCACTCTAGTCTCTTTTAAGTAAACAATACAGGATTCATAGAGTGTTTCATGTGATCTTAACTCGAATTAAGGATTTCCCGGATCTTAGCTACCTTTTCTACACTAAGAACTGACTTGGAGAATCTCTTTTTAGCTGCTCTAAACCAGTTCTTATCTGTTTACAGTCATTTTCTCTGAATTATCCAAGTTTTCATGGAGTTTCCTATATTCTTTGTTCTGGTCCAAGTAGAAGGTTTGCCCACTTAATCAAACAACTTCCTACACACTGTTATAAACAGAGGCAGCTCGGCAACATTATCTTTCAACTGTGTATACAGAGTGTAGTACTACATTTCAGTGAAGTGTAAGGCTTTCCAAAGCTGCCGAATGTGTTTCTTTCTCTATTTCAATGGTATTCTGCCTTGTATAACACACATTTAACACTCTAGTCTCGTTTAAGTAAACAATACAGGATTCATACAGTGTTTCATGTGATCTTAAGTGGAATTAAGGATTTCCCAGATCTTAGCTACCTTTTATACACTAAGAACTGACTTGGAGAATCACTTTGAGCTGTTCTAAACCAGTTCTCATCAGTTTACAGTCATTTTCTCTGAATTATCCATGTTTTCATGTAGTTTCCTATATTCTTCCTTCTGGTCCAAGTATAAGCTTTGCCCACTTTATCAAACAACTTCCTACACACTGTTATAAACAGAGGCAGCTTGGGAACACTGTCTCTCAACTGTGTTACAAAGTGTAGTACTACATTTCATTGAAGTGTAAGGCTTTCCAAATCGCCGAATGTGTTTCTTTCTCTATTTCAATGGTATTCTGCCTTGTATAACACACATTTACCACTCTAGTCTCTTTTAAGTAAACAATACAGGATTCATACAGTGTTTCATGTGATCTTAACGCAAATTAAGGATTTCCCGGATCTTAGCTACCTTTTCTACACTAAGAACTGACTTGGAGAATCTCTATGAGCTGTTCTAAACGAGTTCTCATCTGTTTACAGTCATTTTCTCTGAATTATCCATGTTTTCATGTAGTTTCCTATATTCTTCGTTCTGGTCCAAGTATAAGCTTTGCCCACTTTATCAAACAACTTCCTACACACTGTTATAAACTGAGGCAGCTTGGGAACACTGTCTCTCAACTTTGTTACAGAGTGTAGTACTACATTTCAATGAAGTGTAAGGCTTTCCAAAGCTGCCGAATGTGTTCCTTTCTCTATTTCTATGGTATTCTGCCTTGTATAACACACATTTACCATTCTAGTCTCTTTTAAGTAAACAATACAGGATTCATACAGTGTTTCATGTGATCTTAACTCGAATTAAGTATTTCCCGGGTCTTAGCTACCTTTTCTACACTAAGAACTGACTTGGAGAATATCTTTTTAGCTGATCTAAACCAGTTCTTATCTGTTTACAGTCATTTTCTCTGAATTATCCAAGTTTTCATGTAGTTTCCTATATTCTTTCTTCTGGTCCAAGTATAAGCTTTGCCCACTTTATCAAACAACTTCCTACACTCTGTTATAAACAGAGGCAGCTGGGCAACATGATCTTTCAACTGTGTTACAGAGTGTAGTACTACATTTCAGTGAAGTGTAAGGCTTTCCAAATCGCCGAATGTGTTTCTTTCTCTATTTCAATGGTATTCTGCCTTGTATAACACACATTTACCACTCTAGTCACTTTTAAGTAAACAATACAGGATTCATACAGTGTTTCATGGGATCTTAACTCAAATTAAGGATTTCCCGGATCTTAGCTACCTTTTCTACACTAAGAACTGACTTGGAGAATCTCTATGAGCTGTTCTAAACGAGTTCGCATCTGTTTACAGTCATTTTCTCTGTATTATCCATGTTTTAATGTAGTTTCCTATATTCTTCCTTCTGGTCCAAGTATAATCTTTGCCCACTTTAGCTAACAACTTCCTACACACTGTTATGAACTGAGGCAGCTCGGGAACATTGTCTCTCAACTGTGTTATAGAGTGTAGTACTACATTTCAGTGAAGTGTAAGGCCTTCCAAAGCTGCCGAAGTGTTTCTTTCACTATTTCAATGGTATTCTGCCTTGTATAACACACATTTAACACTCTACTCTCTTTTAAGTAAAGAATACAGGATTCATACAGTGTTTCATGTGATCTTAACTCGAATTAAGGATTTCCCGGATCTTAGCTACCTTTTCTACACTAAGAACTGACTTGGAGAATCTCTTTTTAGCTGCTCTAAACCAGTTCTTATCTGTTTACAGTCATTTTCTCTGAATTATCCAAGTTTTCATGTAGTTTCCTATATTCTTTCTTCTGGTCCAAGTATAAGGTTTGCCCACTTTATCAAACAACTTCCTACACACTGTTAAAACAGAGGCAGCTCGGCAACATTATCTTTCAACTGTGTATACAGAGTGTAGTACTACATTTCAGTGAAGTGTAAGGCTTTCCAAAGCTGCCGAATGTGTTTCTTTCTCTATTTCAATGGTATTCTCCCTTGTATAACACACATTTAACACTCTAGTCTCCTTTAAGTAAACAATACAGGATTCATACAGTGTTTCATGTGATCTTAACTGGAATTAAGGATTTCCCAGATCTTAGCTACCTTTTCTACACTAAGAACTGACTTAGAGAATCACTTTGAGCTGTTCTAAACCAGTTCTCATCAGTTTACAGTCATTTTCTCTGAATTATCCATGTTTTCATGTAGTTTCCTATATTCTTCCTTCTGGTCCAAGTATAAGCTTTGCCCACTTTATCAAACAACTTCCTACACACTGTTATAAACAGAGGGAGCTTGGGAACACTGTCTCTCAACTGTGTTACAGAGTGTAGTACTACATTGCAGTGAAGTGTAAGGCTTCCAAAGCTGCCGAATGTGTTTCTTTCTCTATTTCTATGGTATTCTGCCTTGTATAACACACATTTACCAGTCTAGTCTCTTTTAAGTAAACAATACAGGATTCATACAGTGTTTCATGTGATCTTAACTCGTATTAAGGATTTCCCGGATCTTAGCTACCTTTTCTACACTAAGAACTGACTTGGAGAATCTCTATGAGCTGTTTTAAACGAGTTCTCATCTGTTTACAGTCATTTTCTCTGTATTATCCATGTTTTCATGTAGTTTCCTATATTCTTCCTTCTGGTCCAAGTATAATCTTTGCGCACTTTAGCAAACAACTTCCTATACACTGTTATGAACTGAGGCAGCTCGGGAACATTGTCTCTCAACTGTGTTATAGAGTGTAGTACTACATTTCAGTGAAGTGTAAGGCCTTCCAAAGCTGCCGAATGTGTTTCTTTCACTATTTCAATGGTATTCTGCCTTGTATAACACACATTTACCACTCTAGTCTCTTTTAAGTAAACAATACAGGATTCATAGAGTGTTTCATGTGATCTTAACTCGAATTAAGGATTTCCCGGATCTTAGCTACCTTTTCTACACTAAGAACTGACTTGGAGAATCTCTTTTTAGCTGCTCTACACCAGTTCTTATCTGTTTACAGTCATTTTCTCTGAATTATCCAAGTTTTCATGTAGTTTCCTATATTCTTTCTTCTGGTCCAAGTATAAGGTTTGCCCACTTTATCAAACAACTTCCTACACACTGTTATAAACAGAGTCAGCTCGGGAACATTGTCTCTCAACTGTGTTACAGAGTGTAGTACTACATTTCAGTGAAGTGTAAGGCTTTCCAAAGCTGCCGAATGTGTTTCTTTCTCTATTTCAATGGTATTCTGCCTTGTATAACACACATTTACCACTCTACTCTCTTTTAAGTAAAGAATACAGGATTCATACAGTGTTTCATGTGATCTTAACTCGAATTAAGGATTACCCAGATCTTATCTACCTTTTTGACACTATGAACTGACTTGTAGAATCTCTTTTAGCTGTTCTAAACCAGTTCTCATCTGTTTACAGTCATTTTCTCTGAATTATCCAAGTTTTCATGTAGTTTCCTATATTCTTTCTTCTGGTCCAAGTATAAGGTTTGCCCACTTTATCAAACAACTTCCTACACACTGTTATAAACAGAGGCAGCTCGGCAACATTATCTTTCAACTCTGTATACAGAGTGTAGTACTACATTTCAGTGAAGTGTAAGGCTTTCCAAAGCTGCCGAATGTGTTTCTTTCTATATTTCAATGGTATTCTGCCTTGTATAACACACATTTAACACTCTAGTCTCCTTTAAGTAAACAATACAGGATTCATACAGTGTTTCATGTGATCTTAACTGGAATTAAGGATTTCCCAGATCTTAGCTACCTTTTCTACACTAAGAACTGACTTGGAGAATCACTTTGAGCTGTTCTAAACCAGTTCTCATCAGTTTACAGTCATTTTCTCTGAATTATCCATGTTTTCATGTAGTTTCCTATATTCTTCCTTCTGGTCCAAGTATAAGCTTTGCCCACTTTATCAAACAACTTCCTACACACTGTTATAAACAGAGGGAGCTTGGGAACACTGTCTCTCAACTGTGTTACAGAGTGTAGTACTACATTGCAGTGAAGTGTAAGGCTTCCAAAGCTGCCGAATGTGTTTCTTTCTCTATTTCTATGGTATTCTGCCTTGTATAACACACATTTACCAGTCTAGTCTCTTTTAAGTAAACAATACAGGATTCATACAGTGTTTCATGTGATCTTAACTCGTATTAAGGATTTCCCGGATCTTAGCTACCTTTTCTACACTAAGAACTGACTTGGAGAATCTCTATGAGCTGTTCTAAACGAGTTCTCATCTGTTTACAGTCATTTTCTCTGTATTATCCATGTTTTCATGTAGTTTCCTATATTCTTCCTTCTGGTCCAAGTATAATCTTTGCGCACTTTAGCAAACAACTTCCTATACACTGTTATGAACTGAGGCAGCTCGGGAACATTGTCTCTCAACTGTGTTATAGAGTGTAGTACTACATTTCAGTGAAGTGTAAGGCCTTCCAAAGCTGCCGAATGTGTTTCTTTCACTATTTCAATGGTATTCTGCCTTGTATAACACACATTTACCACTCTAGTCTCTTTTAAGTAAACAATACAGGATTCATAGAGTGTTTCATGTGATCTTAACTCGAATTAAGGATTTCCCGGATCTTAGCTACCTTTTCTACACTAAGAACTGACTTGGAGAATCTCTTTTTAGCTGCTCTACACCAGTTCTTATCTGTTTACAGTCATTTTCTCTGAATTATCCAAGTTTTCATGTAGTTTCCTATATTCTTTCTTCTGGTCCAAGTATAAGGTTTGCCCACTTTATCAAACAACTTCCTACACACTGTTATAAACAGAGTCAGCTCGGGAACATTGTCTCTCAACTGTGTTACAGAGTGTAGTACTACATTTCAGTGAAGTGTAAGGCTTTCCAAAGCTGCCGAATGTGTTTCTTTCTCTATTTCAATGGTATTCTGCCTTGTATAACACACATTTACCACTCTACTCTCTTTTAAGTAAAGAATACAGGATTCATACAGTGTTTCATGTGATCTTAACTCGAATTAAGGATTACCCAGATCTTATCTACCTTTTTGACACTATGAACTGACTTGTAGAATCTCTTTTAGCTGTTCTAAACCAGTTCTCATCTGTTTACAGTCATTTTCTCTGAATTATCCAAGTTTTCATGTAGTTTCCTATATTCTTTCTTCTGGTCCAAGTATAAGGTTTGCCCACTTTATCAAACAACTTCCTACACACTGTTATAAACAGAGGCAGCTCGGCAACATTATCTTTCAACTCTGTATACAGAGTGTAGTACTACATTTCAGTGAAGTGTAAGGCTTTCCAAAGCTGCCGAATGTGTTTCTTTCTATATTTCAATGGTATTCTGCCTTGTATAACACACATTTAACACTCTAGTCTCCTTTAAGTAAACAATACAGGATTCATACAGTGTTTCATGTGATCTTAACTGGAATTAAGGATTTCCCAGATCTTAGCTACCTTTTCTACACTAAGAACTGACTTGGAGAATCACTTTGAGCTGTTCTAAACCAGTTCTCATCAGTTTACAGTCATTTTCTCTGAATTATCCATGTTTTCATGTAGTTTCCTATATTCTTCCTTCTGGTCCAAGTATAAGCTTTGCCCACTTTATCAAACAACTTCCTACACACTGTTATAAACAGAGGCAGCTTGGGAACACTGTCTCTCAACTGTGTTACAGAGTGTAGTACTACATTTCAGTGAAGTGTAAGGCTTCCAAAGCTGGCGAATGTGTTTCTTTCTCTATTTCTATGGTATTCTGCCTTGTATAACACACATTTATCAGTCTAGTCTCTTTTAAGTAAAAAATACAGGATTCATACAGTGTTTCATGTGATCTTAACTCAAATTAAGGATTTCCCGGATCTTAGCTACCTTTTCTACACTAAGAACTGACTTGGAGAATCTCTATGAGCTGTTCTAAACGAGTTCGCATCTGTTTACAGTCATTTTCTCTGTATTATCCATGTTTTAATGTAGTTTCCTATATTCTTCCTTCTGGTCCAAGTATAATCTTTGCGAACTTTAGCAAACAACTTCCTACACACTGTTATGAACTGAGGCAGCTCGGGAACATTGTCTCTCAACTGTGTTATAGAGTGTAGTACTACATTTCAGTGAAGTGTAAGGCCTTCCAAAGCTGCCGAACGTGTTTCTTTCACTATTTCAATGGTATTCTGCCTTGTATAACACACATTTACCACTCTAGTCTCTTTTAAGTAAACAATACAGGATTCATAGAGTGTTTCATGTGATCTTAACTCGAATTAAGGATTTCCCGGATCTTAGCTACCTTTTCTACACTAAGAACTGACTTGGAGAATCTCTTTTTAGCTGCTCTAAACCAGTTCTTATCTGTTTACAGTCATTTTCTCTGAATTATCCAAGTTTTCATGTAGTTTCCTATATTCTTTCTTCTGGTCCAAGTATAAGGTTTGCCCACTTTATCAAACAACTTCCTACACACTGTTAAAACAGAGGCAGCTCGGCAACATTATCTTTCAACTGTGTATACAGAGTGTAGTACTACATTTCAGTGAAGTGTAAGGCTTTCCAAAGCTGCCGAATGTGTTTCTTTCTCTATTTCAATGGTATTCTCCCTTGTATAACACACATTTAACACTCTAGTCTCCTTTAAGTAAACAATACAGGATTCATACAGTGTTTCATGTGATCTTAACTGGAATTAAGGATTTCCCAGATCTTAGCTACCTTTTCTACACTAAGAACTGACTTAGAGAATCACTTTGAGCTGTTCTAAACCAGTTCTCATCAGTTTACAGTCATTTTCTCTGAATTATCCATGTTTTCATGTAGTTTCCTATATTCTTCCTTCTGGTCCAAGTATAAGCTTTGCCCACTTTATCAAACAACTTCCTACACACTGTTATAAACAGAGGCAGCTTGGGAACACTGTCTCTCAACTGTGTTACAGAGTGTAGTACTACATTGCAGTGAAGTGTAAGGCTTCCAAAGCTGCCGAATGTGTTTCTTTCTCTATTTCTATGGTATTCTGCCTTGTATAACACACATTTACCAGTCTAGTCTCTTTTAAGTAAACAATACAGGATTCATACAGTGTTTCATGTGATCTTCACTCGTATTAAGGATTTCCCGGATCTTAGCTACCTTTTCTACACTAAGAACTGACTTGGAGAATCTCTATGAGCTGTTCTAAACGAGTTCTCATCTGTTTACAGTCATTTTCTCTGTATTATCCATGTTTTCATGTAGTTTCCTATATTCTTCCTTCTGGTCCAAGTATAATCTTTGCGCACTTTAGCAAACAACTTCCTACACACTGTTATGAACTGAGGCAGCTCGGGAACATTGTCTCTCAACTGTGTTATAGAGTGTAGTACTACATTTCAGTGAAGTGTAAGGCCTTCCAAAGCTGCCGAACGTGTTTCTTTCACTATTTCAATGGTATTCTGCCTTGTATAACACACATTTACCACTCTAGTCTCTTTTAAGTAAACAATACAGGATTCATAGAGTGTTTCATGTGATCTTAACTCGAATTAAGGATTTCCCGGATCTTAGCTACCTTTTCTACACTAAGAACTGACTTGGAGAATCTCTTTTTAGCTGCTCTAAACCAGTTCTTATCTGTTTACAGTCATTTTCTCTGAATTATCCAAGTTTTCATGTAGTTTCCTATATTCTTTCTTCTGGTCCAAGTATAAGGTTTGCCCACTTTATCAAACAACTTCCTACACACTGTTAAAACAGAGGCAGCTCGGCAACATTATCTTTCAACTGTGTATACAGAGTGTAGTACTACATTTCAGTGAAGTGTAAGGCTTTCCAAAGCTGCCGAATGTGTTTCTTTCTCTATTTCAATGGTATTCTCCCTTGTATAACACACATTTAACACTCTAGTCTCCTTTAAGTAAACAATACAGGATTCATACAGTGTTTCATGTGATCTTAACTGGAATTAAGGATTTCCCAGATCTTAGCTACCTTTTCTACACTAAGAACTGACTTAGAGAATCACTTTGAGCTGTTCTAAACCAGTTCTCATCAGTTTACAGTCATTTTCTCTGAATTATCCATGTTTTCATGTAGTTTCCTATATTCTTCCTTCTGGTCCAAGTATAAGCTTTGCCCACTTTATCAAACAACTTCCTACACACTGTTATAAACAGAGGCAGCTTGGGAACACTGTCTCTCAACTGTGTTACAGAGTGTAGTACTACATTGCAGTGAAGTGTAAGGCTTCCAAAGCTGCCGAATGTGTTTCTTTCTCTATTTCTATGGTATTCTGCCTTGTATAACACACATTTACCACTCTAGTCTCTTTTAAGTAAACAATACAGGATTCATACAGTGTTTCATGTGATCTTAACGCAAATTAAGGATTTCCCGGATCTTAGCTACCTTTTCTACACTAAGAACTGACTTGGAGAATCTCTATGAGCTGTTCTAAACGAGTTCTCATCTGTTTACAGTCATTTTCTCTGAATTATCCATGTTTTCATGTAGTTTCCTATATTCTTCTTTCTGGTCCAAGTATAAGCTTTGCCCACTTTATCATACAACTTCCTAAACACTGTTATGAACAGAGGGAGCTCCTGAACATTGTCTCTCAACTGTGTTACAGAGTGTATTTCTACATTTCAGTGAAGTGCAAGGCTTTCCAAAGCTGACGAATGTGTTTCTTTCTCTATTTCAATGGTATTCTGCCTTGTATAACACACATTTACACTCTAGTCTCTTTTAAGTAAACAATACAGGATTCATACAGTGTTTCATGTGATCTTAACGCAAATTAAGGATTTCCCGCATCTTAACTACCTTTTCTACACTAAGAACTGACTTGGGCAATCTCTTTCAGCTGTACTAAACGAGTTCTCATCTGTTTACAGTCATTTTCTCTGAATTATCCATGTTTTCATATAGTTTCATATATTCTTCCTTCTGGTCCAAGTATAAGCTTTGCCCACTTTATCAAACAACTTCCTACACACTGTTATTAACAGAGGCAGCTCGGGAACATTGTCTCTCACCTGTGTTACAGAGTGTAGTACTCCATTTCAGTGAAGTGTAAGGCTTTCCAAAGCTGCCGAATGTGTTTCTTTCTCTATTTCAATGGTATTCTGCCTTGTATAACACACATTAACCACTCTAGTCTCTTTTAAGTAAACAATACAGGATTCATAGTGTGTTTCATGTGATCTTAACTCGAATTGAGGATTTCCCGCATCTTAACTACCTTTTCTACACTAAGAACTGACTTGGGCAATCTCTTTCAGCTGTTCTAAACCAGTTCTCATCTGTTTACAGTCATTTTCTCTGAATTATCCATGTTTTCATGTAGTTTCCTATATTCTTCGTTCTGGTCCAAGTATAAGCTTTGCCCACTTTATCAAACAACTTCCTACACACTGTTATAAACAGAGGCAGCTGGGCAACATTATCTTTCAACTGTGTTACAGAGTGTAGTACTACATTTCAGTGAAGTGTAAGGCTTTCCAAAGCTGCCGAACGTGTTTCTTTCACTATTTCAATGGTATTCTGCCTTGTATAACACACATTTACCACTCTAGTCTCTTTTAAGTAAACAATACAGGATTCATAGAGTGTTTCATGTGATCTTAACTCGAATTAAGGATTTCCCGGATCTTAGCTACCTTTTCTACACTAAGAACTGACTTGGAGAATCTCTTTTTAGCTGCTCTAAACCAGTTCTTATCTGTTTACAGTCATTTTCTCTGAATTATCCAAGTTTTCATGTAGTTTCCTATATTCTTTCTTCTGGTCCAAGTATAAGGTTTGCCCACTTTATCAAACAACTTCCTACACACTGTTAAAACAGAGGCAGCTCGGCAACATTATCTTTCAACTGTGTATACAGAGTGTAGTACTACATTTCAGTGAAGTGTAAGGCTTTCCAAAGCTGCCGAATGTGTTTCTTTCTCTATTTCAATGGTATTCTCCCTTGTATAACACACATTTAACACTCTAGTCTCCTTTAAGTAAACAATACAGGATTCATACAGTGTTTCATGTGATCTTAACTGGAATTAAGGATTTCCCAGATCTTAGCTACCTTTTCTACACTAAGAACTGACTTAGAGAATCACTTTGAGCTGTTCTAAACCAGTTCTCATCAGTTTACAGTCATTTTCTCTGAATTATCCATGTTTTCATGTAGTTTCCTATATTCTTCCTTCTGGTCCAAGTATAAGCTTTGCCCACTTTATCAAACAACTTCCTACACACTGTTATAAACAGAGGCAGCTTGGGAACACTGTCTCTCAACTGTGTTACAGAGTGTAGTACTACATTGCAGTGAAGTGTAAGGCTTCCAAAGCTGCCGAATGTGTTTCTTTCTCTATTTCTATGGTATTCTGCCTTGTATAACACACATTTACCACTCTAGTCTCTTTTAAGTAAACAATACAGGATTCATACAGTGTTTCATGTGATCTTAACGCAAATTAAGGATTTCCCGGATCTTAGCTACCTTTTCTACACTAAGAACTGACTTGGAGAATCTCTATGAGCTGTTCTAAACGAGTTCTCATCTGTTTACAGTCATTTTCTCTGAATTATCCATGTTTTCATGTAGTTTCCTATATTCTTCTTTCTGGTCCAAGTATAAGCTTTGCCCACTTTATCATACAACTTCCTAAACACTGTTATGAACAGAGGGAGCTCCTGAACATTGTCTCTCAACTGTGTTACAGAGTGTATTTCTACATTTCAGTGAAGTGCAAGGCTTTCCAAAGCTGACGAATGTGTTTCTTTCTCTATTTCAATGGTATTCTGCCTTGTATAACACACATTTACACTCTAGTCTCTTTTAAGTAAACAATACAGGATTCATACAGTGTTTCATGTGATCTTAACGCAAATTAAGGATTTCCCGCATCTTAACTACCTTTTCTACACTAAGAACTGACTTGGGCAATCTCTTTCAGCTGTACTAAACGAGTTCTCATCTGTTTACAGTCATTTTCTCTGAATTATCCATGTTTTCATGTAGTTTCATATATTCTTCCTTCTGGTCCAAGTATAAGCTTTGCCCACTTTATCAAACAACTTCCTACACACTGTTATTAACAGAGGCAGCTCGGGAACATTGTCTCTCACCTGTGTTACAGAGTGTAGTACTCCATTTCAGTGAAGTGTAAGGCTTTCCAAAGCTGCCGAATGTGTTTCTTTCTCTATTTCAATGGTATTCTGCCTTGTATAACACACATTAACCACTCTAGTCTCTTTTAAGTAAACAATACAGGATTCATAGAGTGTTTCATGTGATCTTAACTCGAATTGAGGATTTCCCGCATCTTAACTACCTTTTCTACACTAAGAACTGACTTGGGCAATCTCTTTCAGCTGTTCTAAACCAGTTCTCATCTGTTTACAGTCATTTTCTCTGAATTATCCATGTTTTCATGTAGTTTCCTATATTCTTCGTTCTGGTCCAAGTATAAGCTTTGCCCACTTTATCAAACAACTTCCTACACACTGTTATAAACAGAGGCAGCTGGGCAACATTATCTTTCAACTGTGTTACAGAGTGTAGTACTACATTTCAGTGAAGTGTAAGGCTTTCCAAAGCTGCCAAATGTGTTTCTTTCTCTATTTCAGTGGTATTCTGCCTTGTATAACACACATTTAACACTCTAGTCTCCTTTAAGTAAACAATACAGGATTCATACAGTGTTTCATGTGATCTTAACTCGAATTAAGGATTTCCCGGATCTTAGCTACCTTTTCTACACTAAGAACTGACTTGGAGAATCTCTTCAAACTGTTCTAAACCAGTTCTCATCTGTTTACAGTCATTTTCTCTGAATTATCCATGTTTTTATGTAGTTTCTTATATTCTGCCTTCTGGTACAAGTATAATCTTTGCCCACTTTATCAAACAACTTCCTACACACTGTTATGAACTGAGGCAGCTCGGGAACATTGTCTCTCAACTGTGTTATAGAGTGTAGTACTATATTTCTGTGAAGTGTAAGGCCTTCATACGCTGCCGAACGTGTTTCTTTCACTATTTCAATGATATTCTGCCTTGTATAACACACATTTACCAGTCTAGTCTCCTTTAAGTAAACAATACAGGATTCCTACAGTGTTTTATGTGATCTTAACTCGAATTAAGGATTTCCCGGATCTTAGCTACCTTTTCTACACTAAGAACTGACTTGGAGAATCTCTTTGAGCTGTTCTAAACCAGTTCTCATCTGTTTACAGTCATTTTCTCTGAATTATCCATGTTTTCATGTAGTTTCCTATATTCTTCCTTCTGGTCCAAGTATAAGCTTTGCCCACTTTATCAAACAACTTCCTACACACTGTTATGAACAGAGGCAGCTCGGGAACATTGTCTCTCAACTGTGTTATAGAGTGTAGTACTACATTTCAGTGAAGTGTAAGGCTTTCCAAATCGCCGAATGTGTTTCTTTCTCTATTTCAATGGTATTCTGCCTTGTATAACACACATTTACCACTCTAGTCTCTTTTAAGTAAACAATACAGGATTCATACAGTGTTTCATGTGATCTTAACGCGAATTAAGGATTTCCCGGATCTTAGCTACCTTTTCTACACTAAGAACTGACTTGGAGAATCTCTATGAGCTGTTCTAAACGAGTTCTCATCTGTTTACAGTGATTTTCTCTGAATTATCCATGTTTTCATGTAGTTTCCTATATTCTTCCTTCTGGTCCAAGTATAAGCTTTGCCCACTTTATCAAACAACTTCCTACACACTGTTATAAACAGAGGCAGCTTGGGAACATTGTCTCTCACCTGTGTTACAGAGTGTAGTACTACATTTCAGTGAAGTGTAAGGCTTTCCAAAGCTGCCGAATGTGTTTCTTTCTCTATTTCAATGGTATTCTGCCTTGTATAACACACATTAACCACTCTAGTCTCTTTTAAGTAAACAATACAGGATTCATAGAGTGTTTCATGTGATCTTAACTCGAATTGAGGATTTCCCGGATCTTAGCT
This sequence comes from Pipistrellus hanaki, assembly GCF_964339955.1. Lineage (NCBI taxonomy): Eukaryota > Metazoa > Chordata > Mammalia > Chiroptera > Vespertilionidae > Pipistrellus > Pipistrellus hanaki. The sequence goes on along the minus strand of NW_028182266.1, from coordinate 12,536 downwards.
ACCTTTTCTACACTAAGAACTGACTTGGGCAATCTCTTTCAGCTGTTCTAAACCAGTTCTCATCTGTTTACAGTCATTTTCTCTGAATTATCCAAGTTTTCATGTAGTTTCCTATATTCTTTCTTCTGGTCCAAGTATAAGCTTTGCCCACTTTATCAAACAACTTCCTACACACTGTTATAAACAGAGGCAGCTGGGCAACATTATCTTTCAACTGTGTTACAGAGTGTAGTACTACATTTCAGTGATGTGTAAGGCTTTCCAAAGCTGCCGAATGTGTTTCTTTCTCTATTTCAGTGGTATTCTGCCTGGTATAACACACATTTAACACTCTAGTCTCCTTTAAGTAAACAATACAGGATTCATACAGTGTTTCATGTGATCTTAACTCGAATTAAGGATTTCCCGGATCTTAGCTACCTTTTCTACACTAAGAACTGACTTGGAGAATCTCTTCAAGCTGTTCTAAACCAGTTCTCATCTGTTTACAGTCATTTTCTCTGAATTATCCATGTTTTTATGTAGTTTCTTATATTCTGCCTTCTGGTACAAGTATAATCTTTGCCCACTTTATCAAACAACTTCCTACACACTGTTATGAACTGAGGCAGCTGGGGAACATTGTCTCTCAACTGTGTTATAGAGTGTAGTACTATATTTCTGTGAAGTGTAAGGCCTTCATACGCTGCCGAACGTGTTTCTTTCACTATTTCAATGATATTCATCCTTGTATAACACACATTTACCAGTCTAGTCTCCTTTAAGTAAACAATACAGGATTCATACAGTGTTTCATGTGATCTTAACTCGAATTAAGGATTTCCCGGATCTTAGCTACCTTTTCTACACTAAGAACTGACTTGGAGAATCTCTTTGAGCTGTTCTAAACCAGTTCTCATCTGTTTACAGTCATTTTCTCTGAATTATCCATGTTTTCATGTAGTTTCCTATATTCTTCCTTCTGGTCCAAGTATAAGCTTTGCCCACTTTATCAAACAACTTCCTACACACTGTTATGAACTGAGGCAGCTCGGGAACATTGTCTCTCAACTGTGTTACATAGTGTATTCCTACATTTCAGTGAAGTGTAAGGCTTTCCAAAGCTGCCGAATGTGTTTCTTTCTCTATTTCAATGGTATTCTGCCTTGTATAGCACACATTTACCACTCTAGTCTCTTTTAAGTGAACAATACATGATTCATACAGTGTTTCATGTGATCTTAACTCGAATTAAGGATTTCCCGGATCTTAGCTACATTTTCTACACTAAGAACTGACATGGAGAATCTCTTTGAGCTGTTCTAAACCAGTTCTCATCTGTTTACAGTCATTTTCTCTGAATTATCCATGTTTTCATACAGTTTCTTTTATTCTTCCTTCTGGTACAAGTATAATCTTTGCCCATTTTATCAAACAACTTCCTACACACTGTTATGAACAGAGGCAGCTCCTGAACATTGTCTCTCAACTGTGTTACAGAGTGTATTCCTACATTTCAGTGAAGTGCAAGGCTTTCCAAAGCTGCCGAATGTGTTTCTTTCTCTATTTCAATGGTATTCTGCCTTGTATAACACACATTTACCACTCTAGTCTCTTTTAAGTAAACAATACAGCATTCATACAGTGTTTCATGTGATCTTAACTCGAATTGAAGATTTCCCGCATCTTAACTACCTTTTCTACACTAAGAACTGACTTGGGCAATCTCTTTCAGCTGTTCTAAATGAGTTCTCATCTGTTTACAGTCATTTTCTCTGAATTATCCATGTTTTCATGTAGTTTCCTATATTCTTCCTTCTGGTCTAAGTATAAGCTTTGCCCACTTTATCAAACAACTTCCTACACACTGTTATGAACAGAGGCAGCTCGGGAACATTGTCTCTCACCTGTGTTACAGAGTGTAGTACTCCATTTCAGTGAAGTGTAAGGCTTTCCAAAGCTGCCGAATGTGTTTCTTTCTCTATTTCAATGGTATTCTGCCTTGTATAACACACATTAACCACTCTAGTCTCTTTTAAGTAAACAATACAGGATTCATAGAGTGTTTCATGTGATCTTAACTCGAATTGAGGATTTCCCGCATCTTAACTACCTTTTCTACACTAAGAACTGACTTGGGCAATCTCTTTCAGCTGTTCTAAACCAGTTCTCATCTGTTTACAGTCATTTTCTATGAATTATCCAAGTTTTCATGTAGTTTCCTATATTCTTTCTTCTGGTCCAAGTATAAGCTTTGCCCACTTTATCATACAACTTCCTACACACTGTTATAAACAGAGGCAGCTGGGCAACATTATCTTTCAACTGTGTTACAGAGTGTAGTAATACATTTCAGTGAAGTGTAAGGCTTTCCAAAGTTGCCGAATGTGTTTCTTTCTCTATTTCAGTGGTATTCTGCCTTGTATAACACACATTTAACACTCTAGTCTCCTTTAAGTAAACAATACAGGATTCATACAGTGTTTCATGTGATCTTAACTCGAATTAAGGATTTCCCGGATCTTAGCTACCTTTTCTACACTAAGAACTGACTTGGAGAATCTCTTCAAGCTGTTCTAAACCAGTTCTCATCTGTTTACAGTCATTTTCTCTGAATTATCCATGTTTTTATGTAGTTTCTTATATTCTGCCTTCTGATACAAGTATAATCTTTGCCCACTTTATCAAACAACTTCCTACACACTGTTATGAACTGAGGCAGCTCGGGAACATTGTCTCTCAACTGTGTTATAGAGTGTAGTACTATATTTCTGTGAAGTGTAAGGCCTTCATACGCTGCTGAACGTGTTTCTTTCACTATTTCAATGATATTCTGCCTTGTATAACACACATTTACCAGTCTAGTCTCCTTTAAGTAAACAATACAGGATTCATACAGTGTTTCATGTGATCTTAACTCGAATTAAGGATTTCCCGGATCTTAGCTACCTTTTCTACACTAAGAACTGACTTGGAGAATCTCTATGAGCTGTTCTAAACGAGTTCTCATCTGTTTACAGTGATTTTCTCTGAATTATCCATGTTTTCATGTAGTTTCCTATATTCTTCCTTCTGGTCCAAGTATAAGCTTTGCCCACTTTATCAAACAACTTCCTACACACTGTTATAAACAGAGGCAGCTTGGGAACATTGTCTCTCACCTGTGTTACAGAGTGTAGTACTACATTTCAGTGAAGTGTAAGGCTTTCCAAAGCTGCCGAATGTGTTTCTTTCTCTATTTCAATGGTATTCTGCCTTGTATAACACACATTAACCACTCTAGTCTCTTTTAAGTAAACAATACAGGATTCATAGAGTGTTTCATGTGATCTTAACTCGAATTGAGGATTTCCCGGATCTTAGCTACCTTTTCTACACTAAGAACTGACTTGGGCAATCTCTTTCAGCTGTTCTAAACCAGTTCTCATCTGTTTACAGTCATTTTCTCTGAATTATCCAAGTTTTCATGTAGTTTCCTATATTCTTTCTTCTGGTCCAAGTATAAGCTTTGCCCACTTTATCAAACAACTTCCTACACACTGTTATAAACAGAGGCAGCTGGGCAACATTATCTTTCAACTGTGTTACAGAGTGTAGTACTACATTTCAGTGATGTGTAAGGCTTTCCAAAGCTGCCGAATGTGTTTCTTTCTCTATTTCAGTGGTATTCTGCCTGGTATAACACACATTTAACACTCTAGTCTCCTTTAAGTAAACAATACAGGATTCATACAGTGTTTCATGTGATCTTAACTCGAATTAAGGATTTCCCGGATCTTAGCTACCTTTTCTACACTAAGAACTGACTTGGAGAATCTCTTCAAGCTGTTCTAAACCAGTTCTCATCTGTTTACAGTCATTTTCTCTGAATTATCCATGTTTTTATGTAGTTTCTTATATTCTGCCTTCTGGTACAAGTATAATCTTTGCCCACTTTATCAAACAACTTCCTACACACTGTTATGAACTGAGGCAGCTGGGGAACATTGTCTCTCAACTGTGTTATAGAGTGTAGTACTATATTTCTGTGAAGTGTAAGGCCTTCATACGCTGCCGAACGTGTTTCTTTCACTATTTCAATGATATTCATCCTTGTATAACACACATTTACCAGTCTAGTCTCCTTTAAGTAAACAATACAGGATTCATACAGTGTTTCATGTGATCTTAACTCGAATTAAGGATTTCCCGGATCTTAGCTACCTTTTCTACACTAAGAACTGACTTGGAGAATCTCTTTGAGCTGTTCTAAACCAGTTCTCATCTGTTTACAGTCATTTTCTCTGAATTATCCATGTTTTCATGTAGTTTCCTATATTCTTCCTTCTGGTCCAAGTATAAGCTTTGCCCACTTTATCAAAAAACTTCCTACACACTGTTATGAACTGAGGCAGCTCGGGAACATTGTCTCTCAACTGTGTTACATAGTGTATTCCTACATTTCAGTGAAGTGTAAGGCTTTCCAAAGCTGCCGAATGTGTTTCTTTCTCTATTTCAATGGTATTCTGCCTTGTATAACACACATTTACCACTCTAGTCTCTTTTAAGTGAACAATACATGATTCATACAGTGTTTCATGTGATCTTAACTCGAATTAAGGATTTCCCGGATCTTAGCTACATTTTCTACACTAAGAACTGACATGGAGAATCTCTTTGAGCTGTTCTAAACCAGTTCTCATCTGTTTACAGTCATTTTCTCTGAATTATCCATGTTTTCATACAGTTTCTTTTATTCTTCCTTCTGGTACAAGTATAATCTTTGCCCATTTTATCAAACAACTTCCTACACACTGTTATGAACAGAGGCAGCTCCTGAACATTGTCTCTCAACTGTGTTACAGAGTGTATTCCTACATTTCAGTGAAGTGCAAGGCTTTCCAAAGCTGCCGAATGTGTTTCTTTCTCTATTTCAATGGTATTCTGCCTTGTATAACACACATTTACCACTCTAGTCTCTTTTAAGTAAACAATACAGCATTCATACAGTGTTTCATGTGATCTTAACTCGAATTGAAGATTTCCCGCATCTTAACTACCTTTTCTACACTAAGAACTGACTTGGGCAATCTCTTTCAGCTGTTCTAAATGAGTTCTCATCTGTTTACAGTCATTTTCTCTGAATTATCCATGTTTTCATGTAGTTTCCTATATTCTTCCTTCTGGTCTAAGTATAAGCTTTGCCCACTTTATCAAACAACTTCCTACACACTGTTATGAACAGAGGCAGCTCGGGAACATTGTCTCTCACCTGTGTTACAGAGTGTAGTACTCCATTTCAGTGAAGTGTAAGGCTTTCCAAAGCTGCCGAATGTGTTTCTTTCTCTATTTCAATGGTATTCTGCCTTGTATAACACACATTAACCACTCTAGTCTCTTTTAAGTAAACAATACAGGATTCATAGAGTGTTTCATGTGATCTTAACTCGAATTGAGGATTTCCCGCATCTTAACTACCTTTTCTACACTAAGAACTGACTTGGGCAATCTCTTTCAGCTGTTCTAAACCAGTTCTCATCTGTTTACAGTCATTTTCTATGAATTATCCAAGTTTTCATGTAGTTTCCTATATTCTTTCTTCTGGTCCAAGTATAAGCTTTGCCCACTTTATCAAACAACTTCCTACACTCTGTTATAAACAGAGGCAGCTGGGCAACATTATCTTTCAACTGTGTTACAGAGTGTAGTACTACATTTCAGTGAAGTGTAAGGCTTTCCAAATCGCCGAATGTGTTTCTTTCTCTATTTCAATGGTATTCTGCCTTGTATAAAACACATTTACCACTCTAGTCACTTTTAAGTAAACAATACAGGATTCATACAGTGTTTCATGTGATCTTAACTCAAATTAAGGATTTCCCGGATCTTAGCTACCTTTTCTACACTAAGAAGTGACTTGGAGAATCTCTATGAGCGGTTCTAAAGAGTTCTCATCTGTTTACAGTCATTTTCTCTGTATTATCCATGTTTTAATGTAGTTTCCTATATTCTTCCTTCTGGTCCAAGTATAAGCTTTGCCCACTTTAGCAAACAACTTCCTACACACTGTTATGAACTGAGGCAGCTCGGGAACATTGTCTCTCAACTGTGTTATAGAGTGTAGTACTACATTTCAGTGAAGTGTAAGGCCTTCCAAAGCTGCCGAACGTGTATCTTTCTCTATTTCAATGGTATTCTGCCTTGTATAACACACATTTACCACTCTAGTCTCTTTTAAGTAAATAATACAGGATTCATACAGTGTTTCATGTGATCTTAACTCGAATTAAGGATTACCCAGATCTTATCTAACTTTTCTACACTATGAACTGACTTGGAGAATCTCTTTGAGCTGTTCTAAACCAGTTCTCATCTGCTTACAGTCATTTTCTCTGAATTATCCATGTTTTCATGTAGTTTCCTATATTCTTCCTTCTGGTCCAAGTATAAGAGTTGCCCACTTTATCAAACAACTTCCTACACACTGTTATGAACAGAGGCAGCTCGGGAACATTGTCTCTCAACTGTGTTACAGAGTGTAGTACTACATTTCAGTGAAGTGTAAGGCTTTCCAAAGCTGCCGAATGTGTTTCTTTCTCTATTTCAATGGTATTCTGCCTTGTATAACACACATTTAACACTCTAGTCTCCTTTAAGTAAACAATACAGGATTCATAGAGTGTTTCATGTGATCTTAACTCGAATTGAGGATTTCCCGCATCTTAACTACCTTTTCTACACTAAGAACTGACTTGGGCAATCTCTTTCAGCTGTTCTAAACGAGTTCTCATCTCTTTACAGTCATTTTCTCTGAATTATCCATGTTTTCATGTAGTTTCCTATATTCTTCCTTCTGGTCCAAGTATAAGCTTTGCCCACTTTATCAAACAACTTCCTACACACTGTTATAAACAGAGGCAGCTTGGGAACACTGTCTCTCAACTTTGTTACAGAGTGTAGTACTACATTTCAATGAAGTGTAAGGCTTTCCAAAGCTGCCGAATGTGTTTCTTTCTCTATTTCTATGGTATTCTGCCTTGTATAACACACATTTACCAGTCTAGTCTCTTTTAAGTAAACAATACAGGATTCATACAGTGTTTCATGTAATCTTAACTCGAATTAAGGATTTCCCGGATCTTAGCTACCTTTTCTACACTAAGAACTGACTTGGAGAATCTCTTTTTAGCTGATCTAAACCAGTTCTTATCTGTTTACAGTCATTTTCTCTGAATTATCCAAGTTTTCATGTAGTTTCCTATATTCTTTCTTCTGGTCCAAGTATAAGCTTTGCCCACTTTATCAAACAACTTCCTACACTCTGTTATAAATAGAGGCAGCTGGGCAACATTATCTTTCAACTGTGTTACAGAGTGTAGTTCTTCCTTTCAGTGAAGTGTAAGGCTTTCCAAAGCTGCCAAATTTGTTTCTTTCTCTATTTCAATGGTATTCTGCCTTGTATAACACACATTTACCACTCTAGTCTCTTTTAAGTAAACAATACAGGATTCATACAGTGTTTCCTGTGATCTTAACTCGAATTAAGGATTTCCCGGATCTTAGCTACCTTTTCTACACTAAGAATTGACTTGGAGAATCTCTTTGACCTGTTCTAAACCAGTTCTCATCTGCTTACAGTCATTTTCTCTGAATTATCCATGTTTTCATGTATCAATAGTTTCCTATATTCTTCCTTCTGGTCCAAGTATAAGCGTTGCCCACTTTATCAAACAACTTCCTACACACTGTTATGAACAGAGGCAGCTCGGGAACATTGTCTCTCAACTGTGTTACAGAGTGTAGTACTACATTTCAGTGAAGTGTAAGGCTTTCCAAAGCTGCCGAATGTGTTTCTTTCTCTATTTCAATGGTATTCTGCCTTGTATAACACACATTTACCACTCTAGTCTCTTTTAAGTAAAGAATACAGGATTCATACAGTGTTTCATGTGATCTTAACTCGAATTAAGGATTACCCGGATCTTATCTACCTTTTCGACACTATGAACTGACTTGTAGAATCTCTTTGAGCTGTTCTAAACCAGTTCTCATTTGTTTACAGTCATTTTCTCTGAATTATCCATGTTTTCATGTAGTTTCCTATATTCTTCCTTCTGGTCCAAGTATAAGCGTTGCCCACTTTATCAAACAACTTCCTACACACTGTTATGAACAGAGGCAGCTAGGGAACATTGTCTCTCAACTGTGTTACAGAGTGTAGTACTACATTTCAGTGAAGTGTAAGGCTTTCCAAAGCTGCCAAATGTGTTTCTTTCTCTATTTCAATGGTATTCTGCCTTGTATAACACACATTTACCACTCTAGTCTCTTTTAAGTAAAGAATACAGGATTCATACAGTGTTTCATGTGATCTTAACTCGAATTAAGGATTACCCAGATCTTATCTACCTTTTCTACACTATGAACTGACTTGGAGAATCTCTTTGAGCTGTTCTAAACCAGTTCTCATCTGTTTACAGTCATTTTCTCTGAATTATCCATGTTTTCATGTAGTTTCCGATATTCTTCCTTCTGGTCCAACTATAAGCTTTGCACAATTTATCAAACAACTTCCTACACACTGTTATGAACTGAGGCAGCTCGGGAACATTGTCTCTCAACTGTGTTATAGAGTGTAGTACTACATTTCAGTGAAGTGTAAGGCCTTCCAAAGCTGCTGAACGTGTTTCTTTCACTATTTCAATGGTATTCTGCCTCGTATAACAAACATTTACCACTCTAGTCTCTTTTAAGTAAAGAATACAGGATTCATACCGTGTTTCATGTTTTCTTAACTCGAATTAAGGATTACCCGGATCTTATCTACCTTTTCTACACTATGAACTGACTTGGAGAATCTCTTTGAGCTGTTCTAAATGAGTTTTTATCTGTTTACAGTCATTTTATCTGAATTATCCATGTTTTCATGTATCAATAGTTTCCTATATTCTTCCTTCTGGTCCAAGTATAAGCGTTGCCCACTTTATCAAACAACTTCCTACACACTGTTATGAACAGAGGCAGCTCGGGAACATTGTCTCTCAACTGTGTTACAGAGTGTAGTACTACATTTCAGTGAAGTGTAAGGCTTTACAAAGCTGCCGAATGTGTTTCTTTCTCTATTTCAATGGTATTCTGCCTTGTATAACACACATTTACCACTCTAGTCTCTTTTAAGTAAAGAATACAGGATTCATACAGTGTTTCATGTGATCTTAACTCGAATTAAGGATTACCCGGATCTTATCTACCTTTTCGACACTATGAACTGACTTGTAGAATCTCTTTGAGCTGTTCTAAACCAGTTCTCATCTGTTTACAGTCATTTTCTCTGAATTATCCATGTTTTCATGTAGTTTCCTATATTCTTCCTTCTGGTCCAAGTATAAGCGTTGCCCACTTTATCAAACAACTTCCTACACACAGTTATGAACAGGGGCAGCTCGGGAACATTGTCTCTCAACTGTGTTACAGAGTGTAGTACTACATTTCAGTGAAGTGTATGGCTTTCCAAAGCTTCCGAATGTGTTTCTTTCTCTATTTCAATGGTATTCTGCCTTGTATAACACACATTTACCACTCTAGTTTCTTTTAAGTAAAGAATACAGGATTCATAGTGTTTCCTGTGATCTTAACTCGAATTAAGGATTACCCAGATCTTATCTACCTTTTCGACACTATGAAGTGACTTGTAGAATCTCTTTGAGCTGTTCTAAACCAGTTCTCATCTGTTTACAGTCATTTTCTCTGAATTATCCATGTTTTCATGTAGTTTCCTATATTCTTCCTTCTGGTCCAAGTATAAGCTTTTCCCACTTTATCAAACAACTTCCTACACACTGTTATAAACAGAGGCAGCTCGGGAACATTGTCTCTCAACTGTGTTACAGAGTGTAGTACTACATTTCAGTGAAGTGTAAGGCTTTCCAAAGCTGCCGAATGTGTTTCTTTCTCTATTTCAATGGTATTCTGCCTTGTATAACACACATTTACCACTCTAGTTTCTTTTAAGTAAAGAATACAGGATTCATAGTGTTTCATGTGATCTTAACTCGGATTAAGGATTACCCAGATCTTATCTACCTTTTCTACACTATGAACTGACTTGGAGAATCTCTTTGAGCTGTTCTAAACCAGTTCTCATCTGTTTACAGTCATTTTCTCTGAATTATCCATGTTTTCATGTAGTTTCCTATATTCTTCCTTCTGGTCCAAGTATAAGCTTTGCACACTTTATCAAACAACTTCCTACACACTGTTATAAACAGAGGCAGCTGGGCAACATTATCTTTCAACTGTGTTACAGAGTGTAGTACTACATTTCAGTGAAGTGTAAGGCTTTCCAAAGCTGCCGAATGTGTTTCTTTCTCTATTTCAGTGGTATTCTGCCTTGTATAACACACATTTAACACTCTAGTCTCCTTTAAGTAAACAATACAGGATTCATACAGTGTTTCATGTGATCTTAACTCGAATTAAGGATTTCCCGGATCTTAGCTACCTTTTCTACACTAAGAACTGACTTGGAGAATCTCTTCAAGCTGTTCTAAACCAGTTCTCATCTGTTTACAGTCATTTTCTCTGAATTATCCATGTTTTTATGTAGTTTCTTATATTCTGCCTTCTGGTACAAGTATAATCTTTGCCCACTTAATCAAACAACTTCCTACACACTGTTATGAACTGAGGCAGCTTGGGAACATTGTCTCTCAACTGTGTTATAGAGTGTAGTACTATATTTCTGTGAAGTATAAGGCCTTCATACGCTGCCGAACGTGTTTCTTTCACTATTTCAATGGTATTCTGCCTTGTATAACACACATTTAACACTCTAGTCTCCTTTAAGTAAACAATACAGGATTCATACAGTGTTTCATGTGATCTTAACTCGAATTAAGGATTACCCAGATCTTATCTACCTTTTCTACACTATGAACTGACTTGGAGAATCTCTTTGAGCTGTTCTAAACCAGTTCTCATCAGTTTACAGTCATTTTCTCTGAAATATCCATGTTTTCATGTAGTTTCCTATATTCTTACTTCTGGTCCAAGTATAAGCGTTGCCCACTTTATCAAACAACTTCCTACACACTGTTATGAACAGAGGCAGCTCGGGAACATTGTCTCTCAACTGTGTTACAGAGTGTAGTACTACATTTCAGTGAAGTGTAAGGCTTTCCAAAGCTGCCTAATGTGTTTCTTTCTCTATTTCAATGGTATTCTGCCTTGTATAACACACATTTACCACTCTAGTCTCTTTTAAGTAAAGAATACAGGATTCATACAGTGTTTCATGTTTTCTTAACTCGAATTAAGGATTACCCGGATCTTATCTACATTTTCTACACTATGAACTTACTTGGAGAATCTCTTTGAGCTGTTCTAAACGAGTTTTTATCTGTTTACAGTCATTTTATCTGAATTATCCATGTTTTCATGTAGTTTCCTATATTCTTCCTTCTGGTCCAAGTATAAGCTTTGCCCACTTTATCAAACAACTTCCTACACACTGTTATGAACTGAGGCAGCTCGGGAACATTGTCTCTCAACTGTGTTATAGAGTGTAGTACTACATTTCAGTGAAGTGTAACGCCTTCCAAAGCTGCCGAACGTGTTTCTTTCACTATTTCAATGGTATTCTGCCTTGTATAACACACATTTACCACTCTAGTCTCTTTTAAGTAAACAATACAGGATTCATACAGTGTTTCCTGTGATCTTAACTCGAATTAAGGATTTCCCGGATCTTATCTATCTTTTCTACACTATGAACTGACTTGGAGAATCTCTTTGAGCTGTTCTAAACGAGTTTTTATCTGTTTACAGTCATTTTATCTGAATTATCCATGTTTTCATGTATCAATAGTTTCCTATATTCTTCCTTCTGGTCCAAGTATAAGCGTTGCCCACTTTATCAAACAACTTCCTACACACTGTTATGAACAGGGGCAGCTCGGGAACATTGTCTCTCAACTGTGTTACAGAGTGTAGTACTACATTTCAGTGAAGTGTATGGCTTTCCAAAGCTTCCGAATGTGTTTCTTTCTCTATTTCAATGGTATTCTGCCTTGTATAACACACATTTACCACTCTAGTTTCTTTTAAGTAAAGAATACAGGATTCATAGTGTTTCCTGTGATCTTAACTCGAATTAAGGATTACCCAGATCTTATCTACCTTTTCTACACTATGAACTGACTTGGAGAATCTCTTTGAGCTGTTCTAAACCAGTTCTCATCTGTTTACAGTCATTTTCTCTGAATTATCCATGTTTTCATGTAGTTTCCTATATTCTTCCTTCTGGTCCAAGTATAAGCTTTGCACACTTTATCAAACAACTTCCTACACACTGTTATAAACAGAGGCAGCTGGGCAACATTATCTTTCAACTGTGTTACAGAGTCTAGTACTACATTTCAGTGAAGTGTAAGGCTTTCCAAAGCTGCCGAATGTGTTTCTTTCTCTATTTCAGTGGTATTCTGCCTTGTATAACACACATTTAACACTCTAGTCTCCTTTAAGTAAACAATACAGGATTCATACAGTGTTTCATGTGATCTTAACTCGAATTAAGGATT
>NW_028182267.1:152051-154551 GCF_964339955.1 Pipistrellus hanaki | reverse complement strand
GATGATAGAATGATGACAGACAGATAACTATACAGACATGTAGGCAGGATAGATAGATAGATAGATAGATGATAGAAGGATGATAAACAGATAACTACACAGACATGTGGATGGATGGATAGATAGGTAGATAGACAGACAGACAGATAAATAGATGATAGATAGATAGATATAAATAGATAGACAGATGATAGATAGACAGATAGGAGATGATAGATAGGATAGATAAATAGATAGATAGACAGATAGATGATGATGATGATAGATGATAGATAGATAGATAGACAGATAGATGATAGATAGATATAAAAAGATATACAGATGATAGACGACAGATAGATGATGATAGATAGGATAGATAAATAGATAGATAGACATACAGATAGATGATAGATAGATATAAATAGATAGATGATAGGTAGACAGATAATGATGATCAGATAGATAGATAGATAGATAGACAGATAGATATAAATAGATGATAGATAGACAGACAGATAAGATGATGATGATAGATGGATAGATAGACAGACAGATAGATAGATAGGTAGACAGACAGATAGATAGACAGATAGACAGACAGAGGGACAGATGACAGACAGAAGCAGCAGAGCACCACCAGCCGGGTCCCCCGTGAATAATGCATGAGCTGCCATCTCTCCTCTGAGCTATTTCCGGCTCCCGGCGGGCGTCCGTCCCGAAATAGCTCGGGAGAACAGGCGGTGAGGATGATGACGGATGATGATGATGATAATGCGCCGGCTGCCGCCCTCGGAGGTTCCCAACCCTGTCCTGGCCAGGCCCAGCCTGAGCATTTCCAAAAAACCACCCGCTGTGACACACAAATTCTTTTTAAAAAATATATTTTATTGATTTTTTTAAAAGAGAGGAGAGAGAGGGAGAGAGAGCTAGAAACATCCATTAGGAGAGAGAAACATCCATCCGCTGCCTCCTGCACGCCCCCCGCTGGGGATGTGCCCTCAGCCACCAAGGTCCATGCCCTTGGCCAGGGAATCGAACCCAGGACCCTTGAGTCCGCAGGCCGACCGACGCTCTATCCACTGAGCCGCACCGGTCTCGGCGACATAGAATTTTTATTCTTCAAAAGGTGAACTCCTGCCCTGGATGGTGTGGCTTAGTGGTTGAGCGTTGATCTGTGAAACCAGGAGGTCAGGGTTCAATTATATATATATATATATATATATATATATATATATATATATATATATATATAGAGAGAGAGAGAGAGAGAGAGAGAGAGAGAGAGAGAGAGAGAGACAGAGAGAGAGAGAGAGAGAGAGAGAGAGACATAGACATAGACATAGATATAGATATAGACATAGATATAGATATGGATAAATATAGTCAGATAGATATAGATATAGATATAGAGTCAGAAAGATATAGACATAGACATAGACATAGACATAGACATAGAATAAGCATAGACTTAGAGATAGACATATAGATATAGATATAGATATAGGCATAGGCATTGGCATAGGCATAGGCATAGATACAGACATAGACATAGACATAGACATATAGATGATATAGATATAGATATAGATATAGATATAGACATAGACATAGATATAGATATAGATATAGACATAGATATAGATATAGACATAGACATAGATATAGATATAGATATAGACATAGACATATAGATGATATAGATATAGATATAGATATAGATATAGATATAGATATAGATATAGATATAGAAAGATATAGACATAGATATAGATATAGATATAGACAACATATATATATATAGATATAGATATAGATATAGATATAGAAAGATATAGATATAGATATAGATATAGACATAGATATAGATATAGACATAGACATAGACATATAGATGATATAGATATAGATATAGATATAGATATAGATATAGATATAGATATAGATATAGATATAGATATAGACATAGATATAGATATAGACATAGACATAGACATAGACATTAGATAGATATAGATATAGATATAGATATAGACATAGATATAGATATAGATATAGACATAGACATAGACATAGACATAGACATATAGATGATATAGATATAGATATAGATATAGATATAGATATAGATATAGATATAGATATAGATATAGATATAGATATAGATATAGATATAGATATAGATATAGATATAGACATAGATATAGATATAGACATAGACATAGACATAGACATAGACATAGACATATAGATGATATAGATATAGATATAGATATAGACATAGATATAGATATAGATATAGACATAGATATAGATATAGATATAGATATAGATATAGATATAGATATAGATATAGATATAGATATAGACATAGATATAGATATAGACATAGACATAGACATAGACATAGACATAGACATATAGATGATATAGATATAGATATAGATATAGACATAGATATAGATATAGATATAGACATAGACATAGATATAGATATAGACATAGACATAGACATAGACAT
>NW_028182267.1:142051-147051 GCF_964339955.1 Pipistrellus hanaki | reverse complement strand
AAAATGACAGCCATTCTGCTTCTTCATCACACATCCTCTCTGAGAACACCAACCCTCTCAGATGGGTACGATGGGTCCCCTGTTCCATTTCCCTAATATTCTCTCGCCCAAGGCACTACTGGAGGATTGAAATAGAATCTTGGCAGAGCAATGGGGGCCCGTCATGAAATAATAATAGCTCAGAGCAATCACCTTCTCCAAATAGGATTCTGGGGAAAAAGCTACCGTGTTTTTCCCCGAAAATCAGACATCCTCTGAAAATAAGACTTTACGTAAAGGTTTTCTTCTGAGTGAAATAGAAGGCACCCCCCCCCCCCAAAATAAGGCCCCCAACCTAGGCTAATCATGAGAGATTTGGTCCACGGATTCTGAGAGAAACGGAGCCACAAGAAATTCATTCACCGGGAAATCCAGGAATGGGATGGTGAGGATGAGGTTCCAGAAGATGATGATGATGACACGATGGTCATGGAATCCATGAGTCCATTCTCGATCCTGTAGGATTCACTGTGTGTCTGGTTTGTGTGTACAATGACCATCCTGCCATATAGACAGGTAATCAATGTCTTTTATTTTCTTTTTTTTTAAATATATTTTATTGATTTTGTACAGAGAGGAAGGGAGAGAGATAGAGAGTTAGAAACATCGATGATGAGAGAGAATCATCGATCAGCTGCCTCTTGCATGCCCCCCACTGGGGATATTGCCCACAACCAAGGTCCATGCCCTTGACCGGGAATCGAACCCGGGACCCTTCCGTCCCCAAGCCGACGCTCTATCCGTTGAGCCACACCGGTTTCGGCTAAATGAGTAAATTCTTGATCCTGTAGGATTCACCGTGTGTGTCTGGTTTTGTGTGTGTGTGGACAACGACCGTCCTGCCGTACCGTCTACAGGGAATCCATGTCCTTTAGGTTCATGGAACCATACGTGTGCACCGTATTCTTCTTCATGGAAAAAAAATAAGACACATCCCCTGAACATAAGACCTAGCGCATCTTTGGGAGAAAAACATGAATAGAAGACACTGGCTTGTTTTAGGGGAAAAAGGATATTTGGCCAGCATAAGAGAGCTCCGACCAAGAGCCTTGGGGATCGAGCCCGCCATCTGGCCAGCCAGGAACAGAGAACCCGTGTCCATAACCGGCTTTGAGATGCAGCCGTGGTGTCTTGTCTTGGGTCTCCTGTGGGTTCAGTGTGGGATTGTCTGGGAGGGCAATCAGGTACTCGGTATGTTGAGGTGGTCTGAGGTCAAGGAGTTGTCACCACCAACATCATCATCATCATCATCACCACCAACATCATCATCTCATTACCATAATCTCATCACCACTCTTATCACCATCATTATCATACTCTCGTCACCACTATCTTAACACCGTCATCCTCACCGCCATCCTCATCGCATCTCCATTAGCATCATCACCATCATCATCATCACTAACACCACCATCATCACCATCATCATGTCATCACCATCATCATGTCATCACCATAATCTCATCATCACTATCCTATCATCACCATCATCACCTCATTACCATAATCTCATCATCACTATCTAATCATCTCATCACCATAATCAAAACCACCGCCATCATGACTATCATCATCACCACCATCATTACCATCATCATCTCATTACCATAATCTCATCATCACTATCTTATCATCATCACAATATTAATCTCATCACCATAATCAAACCACCACCACCATCATCTCATTTTCTTAATCTCATCACCACTATCCTATCATCATCATCACCATCACCTTATTACCATCACAACCATCATCATGATCAACATCCCCATCATCATCTCATCTCCATTAGCGTCATAACCATCATGACTATCATCACCACCACCACCACCATCATCATCATCTCATTACCATAATCTCATCACCACTCTTATCACCATCATTATCACCATCATCTTTTTACCATCACAGCCATCATCATCATCATCATCCCCATCATCATTTCCTCTCCATTATCATAACTATCTCCACCATCACCACCACCACCATCATCATCTCATTATCATAATCTCATCACCACTATCCTATCATCATCATCATCATCATCACCATCATCTTATTACCATCACAACCATCATTACCATCATCACTATCATCACTATCATTTCATCATAACCATCATGACTATCATCATCACCACCACCATCATCACCATCATCATCTCATCACCATAATCTCATCACCACCATCCTACCACCATCACCATCATCATCATCATCATCATCACCACCACCACCATCATCACCATCATTATCTCATCACCATAATCTCATCACCACCATCCTACCACCATCACCATCATCATCATCACCACCACCACCACCATCATGATCTCATTACCATAATCTCACCATCACTATCTTATTATCATCATGAACATCCCCATCATCATCTCATCTCCATTATCATCATAACCACCATAACTATCACCACCACCACCATCATCATCTCATTACCATAATCTCATTACCACGATCTTATTATCATCATCGTCACCATCATCATCATCATCATCACCATCATCTTATTACCGTCACAATCATCATCACCATCATCACTATCATTTCATCATAACCATCATGACTATCATCACCACCACCACCACCATCACCATCATCCTCTCATCACCATAATCTCATCACCACCATCACCACCACAACCACCATCGTAATCTCATTACCATAATCTCACCACCACTATCTTATTATCATCATCCTCATTCCCATCATCATCTCATCTCCATTATCATCATCACCATCATAACTATCACCACCACCACCACCACCACCACCATCTCATTACCATAATCTCATTACCACGATCTTATCATCATCATCATCACCATCATCTTATTACCATCACAACCATCATCACCATCATCACTATCATTTCATCACAACCATCATGACTATCACCATCACCACCACCACCATCACCATCATCTCATCACCATAATCTCATCACCACCATCCTACCACCATCACCATCATCATCATCATCATCATCATCATCACCACCACCACCACCACCATCATGATCTCATTACCATAATCTCACCATCACTATCTTATTATCATCATGAACATCCCCATCATCATCTCATCTCCATTATCATCATCACCATCATAACTATCACCACCACCACCACCACCACCACCACCATCTCATTACCATAATCTCATTACCACGATCTTATTATCATCATCGTCACCATCATCTTATTACCATCACAACCATCATCATAATCATCATCACCATCATCACCACCACAACCATCATCATCATCATCATCACCTCATTTTTAAGTCACGACATGAACACTTAAGGTGAGCAACAGAATAGTGGATCCACTCACAATCATTCCATGCATTAATAATAATTTTAAAAATCAACCGTGAAATGTTACAAATGGGAGACAGTAGAATGAAATATCTACCACCCATTTGACCCTGCCGGTGCTGTTCAGTGGTTGAGCGTTGACCTAGCAACCAGGAGGTCAGGGTTCGATTCCCGGTCAAGGGCACTGGCCCAGGGTTGCGGGCTCCATCCCCAACCAGTAGGGGGCGTGCAGGAGGCGGCCGGTCCATGATTCTCTCTCCTCATGGATATTTCTCTTTCTCTCTCTCCTTCCTCTCTGAAATCAATAAAACATATATTTAAAAAATATCGACAGCCCTAACTGGTTTGGCTCAGTGGGCAGAGCGTCGGCCTGTAGACAGATGGGTCCCGGGTTCGATTCCCGGTCAAGGGCATGGACCTTGGTGGCGGGCACATCCCCAGTGGGGGGCGTGCAGGAGGCAGCTGATGGATGTTTCTCTCCCATCGACGTTTCTAACTCTCTCTCCCTCTCCCTTCCTCTCTGTTAAAAAAAAAATCAATAAAATATATTAAAAATAAAAATATCTACGTACCTATTTCCAAAATGTTCTTATTTTAAAGTCACGCCACCTCATTTATCACCTCAACGGGCTTGCGTTTCGTACAATATTTATGTGGAACTTGCATGGCTGCAATTTGTTTCTTTAGAAAAACACCATTTTCCTCCACTTTTTTGGGGGGAAAAAAAATATATATATATATATGTGGGCAAAAGCAGCCATTCATCCATTTGATGTGCTAATTTCCCCGCTGAGAAATGGAGTTTTCAAAGGAAAACTCCTGACCACCATAAATAAATGAAATAGAAATGAAGAAATAAATAGTTAAAGGGGAAGAAAGATGAGATCAGGGCAGTCTGCCAATAGCATGAGCTTGTGAACAGGACAGGGTTATTGATGAGGGAGCTGGGATGGCAGGCAGACGCCCAGGGGGTTGTGAGGGGGGTGGTGGTGGTGATGATCCATGGGGCGGAGGGGAAGGAGGGAGAAAAATGGAGAACAGGAGCCATCGATTCATCCTGAGGACGGCGGAGGGAGAATGCTAGAGAGGAGGGATGAGGGGGGCCAAGAGGATTCGTTCAGGCAAAACAGCAGGGAGAGGACAGAGGAGGGATGGTGGTCTCTGAACGCAGAATCAATCACCGGGCCACGCCGGGTGTGTGTGTGTGTGTGTGTGTGTGTGTGTGTGTGTGTGTGTGTGGATAGATAGATAGATAGATAGATAGATAGATAGATAAATAGATATGGATATGGATATAGGTATAGAGATAGAGATAGAGGTAGAGGTAGAGGTAGAGGTAGAGATAGAGATAGATAGAGATAGACATAGAGATAGAGATAGACATAGACATAGACATAGACATAGACATAGACATAGACATAGACATAGAGATAGAGATGGAGATAGAGAGATAGAGATAGAGATAGAGATAGAGAGATAGACATAGACATAGACATAGAGATAGAGACATAGAGATAGAGATAGAGATAGAGATAGAGATAGACATAGACATAGACATAGACATAGAGATAGAGAGATAGAGATAGAGATAGACATAGAGATAGAGATAGAGATACAGA